>NW_028270170.1:16076299-16230283 GCF_037043375.1 Chiloscyllium plagiosum | reverse complement strand
AAGTAAATGGTTCAAATTGAATTGGTGCATGGGGTGACATTAACCTATTTAGGATAGAACAGTTGAGCTGTAAACTGAAATTGGTATCCTTGCCCTAGCATGTACCTGAACAAAATGTTTATGCTGTAGCAATGACTGCAACTGAGAAATCCAGCTGTACTATGCATAACACTTGCATTTAAAGTGCGCATGTAATTTTAAATTGTTCCAGGGACAATGGTTCATTTCAACCATATAAGTTACTCAGGGAGACCAATGCATGGAATGGAATATATTAACTATCTTGGAATTTGGTTTAAAGTAATTGACACTCCTAAATCTCTGAATGCAGCCTGCAAGAATCTTAAATCTATAACCTTAATATTCTGGTACCCATTTGTCTTTTCCGTGCCCATACTTGCTCAAAATGGAGCGCAAATCAGCCATGTGCAAGTAAATTTTTGAAATGTTCAGTTACTTCCAAAACCAATCCAACTCCCGACAGTTGCTTTTAAACTGTACATAATATTTTACCTGGTTGAATCTTTCAGCAAGTCAGTGTAGTGATGTGACTAGTCAATGACTTTTGGGTGCAACTGTGATAATGTATGTAGCAGCTTGAGGAAAACCATGACCCTACAGTCATTGCAAGCCTATTCAGTGCTTTTCTCAGTGAAGTGGGGCAATTTTCATGATTTTTGGATAAGTAATAGCAAAGTAGTGCAGATGCTGAAGATCTAAAATGCAAAGTGCTGAAGAAACTCTGGTCTGATTGCATTTGTGGAGAAAGACCAACGAGTTCTGTTTTGAAACTGAAGAGGGGTGGAAAAGTCTTGTCTTGTTTTTACTTAGCGATAAGCATTAATAGTACTATCTATAACCACTAATACCGACTCTTCAACTGTAACACAACTCCCAGTAACAGTCTCTGCTTATCTTACCCCCACTGTCTCTCAATTTCCTTTTCAGCCCTGTTCAGTTCTGAAGTGACTTTCTCCACTGTACATGTGCTGCCTGGCCAGCTGAGTTTCTCCATTTTGTTTTTATTGTATGACTTGGGTCTATTTATTTTTGTTCGGAGAGCTATAAATTAGTCAAAAGGCTTCTTCTGCCTTTGCTGTGAACTGCATTGATTGCAAAGAAATCTTGTTCGTATTGATTGAAGAGAAAATGGTTATTTGTTGATATGCAAGGCTTCTACCCTATACAGTCAGTGCTTAATCACTTTTGTTTTGATAAATTGGGAGTCTAACCAATGGGTTAGACACTTTGTGGCTGTTAGATCATTCTAATTATGCCTGTATTAACCTATGACACAGACATGGTATGTAGTCTTTTTGAGGTCTTTGAAGATTTATCTCTGGATTATAAAGCTTAATTTCAGTTAATGTAGGTAACATTTAGGCTTGCAAACACTCTACTTCTCAATTCTGTGAATGACCACACCTGCTTTAGGTGCTCGGTTATCCTTTTTCCGCCTTTTTTCTTAAAAGGCCCCATCCTCTTGCAATATCCTTCTCCCGTTTCCTAAAAAAAATTCCACTCCAATGTTTGCCTATATTAGTTTTCCCTGCACCCAGTTGGATTTTATTTCAATGTATACTCCTTGCCTTGCGCGAGCCTCTTATAGATGGCATGTTACATTATTGTGGCTATGCTTTTGTTGTGCTCTCCAAATGGTTGTCATTTCTCAACAGATTTCTGCTATCATGAATAATGGACCCTAGTCCAGTTCAAAGAATAATGTCCCTGGTGATCTAGTGTTAATTGGAGCAGTTGTTGGATTTGTGTTTACCATCTCTGATCGCTGTTTTTAATATAAGAATTATTTGGAAAGTAGAATCTTGAATGAACTGAAGAGCTTACATCATGTCACACGGTGCTATCAACAGCCTATAAATCAATTTCAGTCAGATTGAAATTATCCCAGAATATACAAATCAAAATAACTTGCATTTATGAGCATGCTATAATCTCTCAACATCTCAATTAGTTTGAAGCATGGTGGAGAGCTAATCTTTGAAATGACAAGTAGCAAGTAATAAAAATGTTGGAGAAATTCTAGTCTTGTAGCATATATGGAGAGAAACAGTTTGTGTTTTGAATCTAATATGACACTTTGGAATTGAAACAGTACTTTTGTTCCTCCCTTCATGACTGTTTTAAATTCAGATCTTCATCCTCAATGCATTTTAAATGAGTGGCTAACATTTGGTTTGGACCTGTCTGGCTTCATGCTGTGATATTACAATTTGAGATGGTGGAAATATAGCTGACACTTTTCCTATGATAGCTTAACATGTTTTTGTATGTCTTTTACAGTTCTGAACTTGGTGAGAGTTGCTTGTTTGGCACTGCTCCTGCTGTTACAACTTGGAAAGGTTCTGGGTCTCTGCACTTTAGGCCATGGCGAGTCGGGCAGGCGCGGCTCGATCCAATGGACCAGCCACTGGAAACAAAATCTGTCAATTTAAGTTGGTTCTCCTGGGCGAGTCAGCAGTCGGGAAATCCAGTCTTGTGTTGCGCTTTGTGAAAGGGCAGTTTCATGAATTCCAGGAAAGCACAATTGGAGGTGAGTGAACGTTACTGCAAGGCCATAGAGTTGTAGAGATGTACAGCACAGAAACAGACCCTTTGGCCTAACTCATCCATGTCACCCAGATATCCCAACCTAATCTAGTCCCATTTGCCAGAACTTGGCCCATATCTGTCTAAATCCTTCCTGTTTATATCCAGATGCCTCTTAAATGTTGTAATTGTACCAGCCCCCTCCACTTGCTCTGGCAGTCATTCCATACATGCACCACTCTCTTTGTGAAAAGATTGCCCATTTGGTCCCTTTTTATATTTTTGCTCTCACCCTAAATCTATGCCCTCTAGCTCTGAACTCCCCCACCCCAGGGGGAAAAAAACTTAGTCTATTTATCCTATCCATACCCCTCATGATTTTATAAACCTGAGGCCACCCTTCAACCTTCACTCCAGGGAAAACATCCCAGCCTATTCAACCACTCCCTATAGCTCAAATCCTCCAACCCTGGCAACTTCCTTAAATCTTTTCTGAACCCCTTTCAAGTTTCAAAGCATCCTTCCGATTGGAAAGAGACCAGAATTGAATGCAATATTCCAACAGTGGCCTAATCGATGTCCTGTACAGCTGCAACATGACCTCCCAACTCCTGTACTCAATACTCTGACCAATAAAGAAAAGCATGCCAAACACTGCCTTTACTATCCTATCTACCTGGGACTCCACTTTCAAGGAACTATGAACCTGCATTCCAAGATCTTTGTCCAGCAACACTCCCTAGGACCTTACCATTAAGTGTACAAGTCCTGCTAAGATTTGCTTTCCCAAAATGCAGCACCTTTCACTTATCTAAATTAAACTTCATCTACCACTCAGCCCATTGGCCCATCTGAAGATCCTGTTTTAATCTGAAGTAAGCCTTGCTGTCCACTACACCTCCAATTTTGATGGCATCTGCAAACTTACTATCTATGCCTCATATGCTCACATCCAAATATAAATGACTAAAAGTAGTGGTCCCAGCACCCACCCTTGTGGTGGTCCCAGCACCCACCCTTGTGGTGGTCCCAGCACCCACCCTTGTGGTGGTCCCAGCACCCACCCTTGTGGTGGTCCCAGCACCCACCCTTGTGGTGGTCCCAGCACCCACCCTTGTGGTGGTCCCAGCACCCACCCTTGTGGTGGTCCCAGCACCCACCCTTGTGGTGGTCCCAGCACCCACCCTTGTGGTGGTCCCAGCACCCACCCTTGTGGTGGTCCCAGCACCCACCCTTGTGGTGGTCCCAGCACCCACCCTTGTGGTGGTCCCAGCACCCACCCTTGTGGTGGTCCCAGCACCCACCCTTGTGGTGGTCCCAGCACCCACCCTTGTGGTGGTCCCAGCACCCACCCTTGTGGTGGTCCCAGCACCCACCCTTGTGGTGGTCCCAGCACCCACCCTTGTGGTGGTCCCAGCACCCACCCTTGTGGTGGTCCCAGCACCCACCCTTGTGGTGGTCCCAGCACCCACCCTTGTGGTGGTCCCAGCACCCACCCTTGTGGTGGTCCCAGCACCCACCCTTGTGGTGGTCCCAGCACCCACCCTTGTGGTGGTCCCAGCACCCACCCTTGTGGTGGTCCCAGCACCCACCCTTGTGGTGGTCCCAGCACCCACCCTTGTGGTGGTCCCAGCACCCACCCTTGTGGTGGTCCCAGCACCCACCCTTGTGGTGGTCCCAGCACCCACCCTTGTGGTGGTCCCAGCACCCACCCTTGTGGTGGTCCCAGCACCCACCCTTGTGGTGGTCCCAGCACCCACCCTTGTGGTGGTCCCAGCACCCACCCTTGTGGTGGTCCCAGCACCCACCCTTGTGGTGGTCCCAGCACCCACCCTTGTGGTGGTCCCAGCACCCACCCTTGTGGTGGTCCCAGCACCCACCCTTGTGGTGGTCCCAGCACCCACCCTTGTGGTGGTCCCAGCACCCACCCTTGTGGTGGTCCCAGCACCCACCCTTGTGGTGGTCCCAGCACCCACCCTTGTGGTGGTCCCAGCACCCACCCTTGTGGTGGTCCCAGCACCCACCCTTGTGGTGGTCCCAGCACCCACCCTTGTGGTGGTCCCCTGGTCACAAGCCTCCCAGTCTGAAAAACAACCCTCCACCACCACCACCATATCTTCTACCTTCGAGCCAGTTCTGTATCCAAATGGCTAGTCCTCCCTGTGTTCAATGAGATCTAACCGTGCTAACCAGTCTCCCATGGATGACCTTGTTGAATGCCTTACTGGAGTCCATGTAGATCATATCCACTGCTCTGCCCTCATCAATCCTCTTTGTTACTTTTTCGAAAAACTCATGAGACACAATTTCCCATGCACAAAGCCATGTTGACTATCCCTAATCAGTCCTTGCCTTTCCGAATCGGTTTTTAGTAAGCTATTCAAATTTTATCTAGTTGACTGTCATGTTCTTAAACCAGGTTTTATGGCTCTGAATTTCTGCTGTTTTGGAGTAACAAGTCAGTGGTGTGAAACTACCCATTGGGAAAGTTGTTTTGCTTTAGCCATCTAGCATTGACTCTAAATTTGCACTTCCAGTTTTAGTATTGGTATGAAGGTGAAATTGTTTCACATAGCATCCATTGAATGACCACTAACTTCCATAAGCATTTGGACATAATTTTTTTTAGAAGCCCAAGGACCTTCTTGCATTTGGGGCAATTGAATCATAAAATCCCTATAGTACTATTCTGTCCATCTAGTCTGCACAACTGAGTATCCCACCTTTTCCCATAACCCTACATTTGCCACGGCCAGTCGAGCAAATCTGCACATCTTTGGGCAGAAACCAGAGCATCTGGGGGAAACCCAGATGCAGACACAAGTCAACCTACAAAGTCTGCACAAGCACCCAGGACTGGAATCAAACCTAGGTTCCTGGCACTGTGCTAACCACTCCGCCACCATTATCGTATGGGAATGAGCATTTAACAGTAAAGTGCCAATTTATGGTTGTCTTTAATTTCTTTTGAGCCAACATATGTTTTTACAACTGATTAGGAATGCTTCACATTACAAGTGTGTTGATATTAATGCACTGAAGGTTTTACAGCAAATAACTTCAGGTGCTTAATGTACCAAAGGTGACAAATCACTTGCTGACTGAGCCCTAACACCAATTCTTTTCCAGGAGTTATAATTTCACATTGTAACATTGTTGTTCTTTAATTGGACATGTAAATATTAGTTTGTCTTTGGCAGCACACACTTAGACAGTTGCCTAGTTTACTGGGTGGTCTGTTGATTTCGGAGAATAACTGGTGCAGTGATGTTTTTTTTTGGAACTGTCCTGTATCTGATGAATTGTTAAATCAAAGTCCCTTCTGTCTGTTATCTTGTGTTAAAAGCTGTGATCAGTACTGTTTGGGGTGGTATTGAGATGCTCTGACCATTTCCTCCCTCAATTAAAACCATAAAACAGATTAACTATTAATCTAACAGTAGTTTGCAAGTTAAGAAATAGCTAGGATCCTGAATTTTAAGTGCAAATTTTAGCTATTTTCCCTCATTCAGCATACTGAATTGCAAACACAGGCAATTATATTTGATTCCAGTCTAGCAGAGTATAGTTTGTGTACTTAACTACTCTGGATTTATCTTTTTAATTTGATCAGTCACTGTTAACAATTAATTCTTATGCTTGAGGGATGCCATTCAGCCAACTATCTCATTCATTGAAATCACGTTGATTTCCTACTATGACAAACTCTAGGCGATGGATTAAAGGGATGGAAGTTCATGATTTTCTTTTTACTCGCAGGGCATGAATCTCTGGCTGAGCCAGCTTCAATTTTGTCCATTTCTTGGGTTGCTTTTAGGAATGTGACAGTGAGGTCCCTTTATGAATAACTGTAATGCAAGTGTACCAGAATCCTAATGCTGATGGGGTCCAGGGTTGTGATTCAGTGACACTGAAAGAACAGTCATGTATTTAAGTCTGGGTGGTGATCAGCTTGGAGGGAAACATGCAGCTAGTCATGTTCCCATATGTCTGCTGCCCTTGTCCTCCTAGATGGCAGTGGTTTTGGAAGGAGCTGAGTCCCTAATTTCTGTATTGAATCTTGTAGATTGCACTTAACAGTAGTGCATACTATGGTGGGGTGAGTAGATGATTCTAGACATGCCATTTTAAGTGGGCTGCTTTGTCTTGATTGTGTAAAACTACTTGTTTTCGGTGAACTTGAGCTTTGAGATTAGAGAATATATTTCTGAAAAGCAGGGTAAAAGGGCTATGGGCAGCAGGCAAGAAAGTAAAGTTGAGCAGGATAAGATGAGCCTTCATGTCAAATGGCAGAATGTACTCGAAGGGCTGAGTTGCCTACTCCCACTCCTAATTTCAATGCTCCTGTGTTTGGAGTTGACTTAATTTCAGACAAGTGGGGAATATTCAATCACCCCAATTTTATGCCTTTATAAATGCTATGTACTGGACTGGGGTAGTGTAGTATTGCCAAACCACCTAACCTGCATACCTTTGGACTGAGGGAGGAAACAGGAGTGCCTGGAACAAACACGCAGACATGGAGAGAACGTGCAAATTCCAGAGTCACCCAGGGTGCAATTCCTAATATTTTACTAACTTCAACTGTTTTGATTGCATCTCTATCCCATTTTCTAGCCTTTAGTGCAATTGCCTCTATTGTATGCATGCTAATGCCACTTTCTATAACTTATTTCTCCTCCGTCAAGAAATCCACTCATGTGGTTATAGGGCTCACCTGATTCATCATCCTAGTTAGAACCTTAAGGTATCCCTTGACCTTTGTACCTTTTTACTCTTCTCCAAATTCGAGGGATGTTGTCTGCCTCCAGCACCATACCATAATCTAGCTAATTTTTCCAGCATCCTCCTTTCTGAAGAAACTGTTCCTTCAACATTCTGGTTCTCTGTTCAATGATACACAGCACTCAATTGCTTGCTCCCATGGGCTCTTCTTGTGGAGGCACAGGACCTGCACCAATTCTTCACCTCTCATGTTATGGGCCAAGAACACATCTCCAAGTAAAACAGTAATTGTTTATTTGTTAGTGTTTTCTGCTTTATGAAGCAGTCTTTACCTTGAGGAAACAAATGCAATTTGGATGATCATGTTATAAAGGCCTCCATCAGCCAGTAAGGATAAACTAGAGTTTAGTCATTTGCCATTAAATTCACCCTTTTCCTGTTCAATCTCTTTTTAATGTCAGCTATGGTTTAGTTGACAATGCTCACCTGAGGTTGAGAGTTCAAGACCCACTCCAGAACTTTAGCAAACGTTAAGTGGATGTGGCATTGTTCAGATTGTCTAAGTGCAATGGGATCTTGATCAGTTGGGCCAAGGAATTGAATTCCTGAAGAAGGGCTAATGCCCGAAACGTCGATTCTCCTGTTCCCTAGATGCTGCCTGACCTGCTGCGCTTTTCCAGCAACACATTTCCATCTCTGATCTCCAGCATCTGCAGACCTCACTTTCTCCCCAATGAGTTGAATGGCAGATGAGAGTTTAACTTGGATAAATGTGAAGTGTTGTGTTGTGTTCTGGTAAGGCAAACCAGGGCAGGCCGTACGCAGTTAATGGTAGGGCCCCAGGGAATATTGCGCACTTGCCTTCATTGGTCAGAACATTGAGTACAGGAGTTGGGATGTCATGTGGCTGTACAGGACATTGGTGAAGCCACTTTTAGAATATTGTGTACAATTCTGGTCACCTTTTCTACTGGAAGGAAGCTGTTAAACTTGAGGGTGCAGAAAAGATTTCTTAGGATATTGCTGGGATTGGAGGGCTTGAGTTATAAGGAGAGCCTGAATAGGCTGGACTTTACTCCCTGGACGATCCAAGGCAGAGGTGACTTTATAGAGGTTTATAAACTCATGAATAGTATAGATTGAATAGCCAAGGCCTTTTCCCCCAGAGTATCCTCTGGGGAGTCCAAATTATTAGATGGCATAGATTAGATTAGATTTGATTAGATTACTTTAATGGCATAGCTTTAAGATGAAAGGAGAAAGATTAAAAGAGACTGGAGGAGTAACTTTTAAGCAGAGGGTGGGGGGTGTGTGGAACAAACTGCCAGAGGAAATGGAGCAGGCTGGTACAAATAACATTTAAAAGGCATCTGGATGGGAACATGAATAGGGAGGGTTTAGAAGGATTTGGGCCACATGCTAGTAAATAAGACTAGGTCAGATTGGGATGTCTGGTCAGTGTTGAGTTGCCTTGAAAGGTCTGTCCCTGTGCTGTATGACTGATTTTGTTTGATATCAGAACTGCTTAATTTGACCTTTTTGTGGTTGAGGGCTATAAAGTGTAAGTGCAAGATTAACTTCAATTCGTTCAACTGTTTCTATGGAGGAAGATTGTAAATTGGAATTGTTGGTTGCTTTCTTTTGCATTTGTAATGTGAAACAGCCTCAATTTTCCAGGAGTACCTCAATCTCTAGCTGGAACAAGAAGACTACCCATAATTCTAAATCAAAACTTAACCAAAGATAACAGGGACGCAAACTTGTATTTTTGTGTAAATTCTTCTTGGAGAAAGTGAGGACTGCAGATGCTGGAGATCAGAGCTGAAAATGTGCTGGAAAAGCACAGCAGGTCAGGCAGCATCCAAAGAGCAGGAGAAGAAGGCTGAAGAAGGGCTCATGCCCGAAACGTCAATTCTCCTCGGATGCTGCCTGACCTGCGCTTTTCCAGCAACACATTTTCAGTTTTTGTGTAAATTGTAAATATGCACTTGACGCTGTAGATTTAGCTGAGAACCAGAAAGAAACATGCCCTAAAGGCTATCTGGAGTAATGGCTAGGTAGAATAGTTTTCTAATGTTATATTCTGTTTATGTAGTCTCTTGCATCGAGCAAAATTGGATTGGTAAACATCAGTTTTGAATTTGTAAAGTGATTTTTGAAATTTCTGCAGAAACCGTCCAGGTAATAGGCAGCTTAAATTAGATTTTATACTACACCTCTTAAATCTTGTCTATAACACAAGCAAATGTCCCCGTTTTATCCACGTGGGTATTCTAGAACTAAATAAGACAACCCAGCCATAAATGGTATTAGATCAGAGGGCCAAAGGTTTGGTCTCTGATGCAGGTTTTAAGAATTCGTTTGAGGAAAGTGAGGTAAAGAACTGAAATATAAAACTATTATCCCAGAGTTTGGGAACCACCCAACAGAAGGCAGACCAACAGTGAAACAATGAATACTATGCTTGAGATCATAACAGGCGAAGCATAGACCATTGGAGAGGTTAGAAATGGTGAGGGGCAAGCAATGAAGGAATTTGAAAACTAGGATGAAATTTTGATTTTGCATGATGGATCATTTTTTATATAGTTTTAAACATAGTTCACACCAACTTTTGTTTACCTAAGAGACCGGCAGCAATTTGACTTCAAGTTAACGTAGGGTACAGTATGCGAGATCAGGAATACGGAAGAACCGTTAAGACAATGAAGCATCAATAAGAGTTTTCATGAACTATTTAAGGTGATGTCAACAAAATGATGACCTTTTGAGAAGGCACCAATGTGATAGCTCACCTTGGGGTCCACTATGACAAAGTTGCAAACAGACAAGCTTAATCTTACTGTTGCTAGGGTGATGGATGAAGTCAGTAACGAGTGGATGGAACTTGGAGTGGAGCAAAAACCAAAGGCAGCATTTTTCTCAGTTTAATAGGGGAAAATCTGATTCACTACTGGATAAACGAGGAGTGGTGATGGCCAGTGATTTTATTGCTGGATTGTTAATCCAAAGACTCAGGTAATGTCCTGGGAGCCCAGGTTTGAATCCTGCCAACGCAGATGGTGGAATTTGTATTCAATCATCTCTGAAATTAAGATTCTAATGACCATGAATCCATTGTTAATTTAAAAAAAAACCATCTCATTCAGTCATGTCCTTTTTAGGGAAGGAAACTGCCATCTTTACTTGGTCTGGCTTGCATGTGACTCCATACCCACAGCTTTGCGGTTACCCATAACTGCTCTCTCTGGGCAATAATTGTTGACCTAGCCAGTGGTGCTGTCATCCATGAATGAATCTTTTGAAAGTACTGGATTACAGTTAGCAGTTGAAAGGTGATGCTGATACCCAGTTCTCTTATCATAGATAGGAAATGCTGAGGAACAGTATGCGAAATGGAAGGGATTGGCGGATACCCACCAAAAACCATGTAGGTGCAGGAAGAGAAGCCATTTTAAATGATACCTTTGCTACAGTTGGTATGCAAGACTAGTCCTGGTCTGCAAGATGTTATAGTTGTTATCATAGAGATGTACAGCATGGAAACAGACCCTTCGGTCCAACCTGTCCATGCTGACCAGATATCCCAACCCAATCTAGTCCCACCTGCCAGCACCCAGCCCATATCCCTCCAAACCCTTCCTATTCATATACCCATCCAAATGCCTCTTAAATGTTGCAATTGTACCAGCCTCCACTGCTTCCTCTGGCAACTCATTCCATACACATACCACCCTCTGAAAACATTGCCTCTTGGAGAATGGGGTCTTCAACCATCTGAGGCTGCAGACTGTTGAGCAAGGAGTGTAAACTTATTATAGCTCTTTTGAGGGCTGATTTCAGATTAATGTACAGTCACTTTGGGAGGAATTACTCTGAAGTAGGCGTCAAATGACATTTAAAAGGAATGGGGTAAGATTGTATTATGCTTTGCCTTTTGTACTCTTTGGGCACCCCAAGCACTTCACAGCCAAGTGGACATGTTTTGAAGTATGGCCAATGTAGACAAGTTTGTGAAATCAGAGATAAATGAACAGAATTTGTTTTTGGCATTAATTTGAAGAGCAAATGCTACCCAGGATTCCAGAAGGATTTCTGTACTTGGTACATTGTGATCTCTTACATTCTTGATTGGACAGTCATATTTTGTTTGAAGTGGAGTCTGAGAGAACTGGAGACTTTCATTTCACTTTTTAATTTTAACTTCCACATTGGTGCCATTATTTATAGAGAAAGATCTTTTGGATGTAAGTTTGCTCGCTGAGCTGGAAGGTTTGTTTTCAGAAGTTTTGTTACCATACTAGGTAACCTCAGAAATGAGCCTCCTGTGAAAGCACTGGTGTTATGTCTCATTTCCTATTTGTCTCGGTTTCTTCGGATGGGTGATATCACTTCCAGTTCTTTTTCTCAGGGGATGGGGTCCAAATCAATGTGTTTATTGATGGAGTTCTGGTTAGAATGTCAGGCCTCTAAGAATTCTCGTGCATGTCTCTGTTTACCTCTTCCTAGGATGGAGGTGCTGTCCCAGTGAAAGTGGTGTCCTTCGTCTGTATGTTAGGGTACTAATGATAGTGGATCATGTGTTTTGGTCTCTAGTTGGTGTTCATGTATCCTGGTGGCTAGTTTCTTGCCCATCTGTCCAATGTAGTGTGTGTTATAGTCTTGCATGGTATTTTGTAAATGGCACTTGTTTTGCTGGTTGTTTCTATTAGACCCTTTAGGTTCATTAATTGCTGTTTTTAGTCTGTTGGCAGGTTTGTGGGCTACCATGATGCCAAGGGGTCTGAGTAGTCTGAAAGTCATTTCAGAGATGGGTTTTTTTTGTAGGGTAATGTGGCTAAAGTTTCTGGGTACATTGTGTCTGCTTGTTTGGGTTTGTTGTTGAGAACTGTTGGACTGTTTGTTTATTGGGTATCCGTTCTTGAAGGGGCAGCAAGGACTTCAGCGAACACTGCATTGGACAGATGGGTAGGATCTGTTACACTCGATTGGACTGTGATATTTTGTTTGAAATATAGCACCTGCCTGACCTCAGTACAAAAGGCTAGGTTATGGTCTGAAGTCCAAAAGTCAGTCATAGAGATGGACTCTTTGGTCCAACTTGTCCATACCGACCAGATATCCCAACCCAATCTCTTCCCACCCAGACCATATCCCTCCAAACCCTTCCTATTCATATACCCATCCAGATGCCTTTTAAATGTTGCAATTGTACTAGCCTTCACTTCCTCTGGCAGCTCATTCCATACATGCACCACCCTCTGCATGAAAAAGTTGCCCCTTATGACAGAGCATATTGCAGCACAGATGAAAGAACTCGAGGACCTTAGGCTCATCCGAGAGAACGATCTTTCTGGACAAGACCTTCAGCGAGGTTATTACACCAATCGTACCAAAAGAGAGCAGATGATGAGGAAGGCAGAGAGGAGACAAGTGCAAGAGACCCCAGGGGAAGTACCTGTCAGGAACAAGTTGAATCTTTCGGAAACAGCAGAGACCGATGACACTGCCAGTACGCGAGGCGGCCAGGTCTGTCAAACAAAAGTCGGTGCAGAGGCAATGCGGAAGAGTCGGACATCGCACCGAGCCGTGGTAATAGAGGACTCGATAGTGAGAGGAACCGACCGGGGTTTTTGTGGCAGCAGACAGGACTTGAGGATGGTGTGTTGCCTTCCTCGTGCCAGGGTTAAAGACATCAGAGTGCAGGAAATCCTCAAGGATGAAGGTGAAGAGCCAGAGGTGGTGGTACATGTCGGCACAAATGATGTCTGGAAGAAGAGGAGGAACATACTATAGCTGGACTTCGGAGAACTAGGAAGAAGGCTGAAAAGCAGGACGTCCAAGGTGGTTATCTCTGGTTTGCTTCCAGTTCCTCTGGCTGGTGAAGCCAGAAACAGGGAGATAATGGACTTGAACGTGTGGCTGGGGAACTGGTGCAGGAAACAAGGATTTAAATTCTTGGATCACTCTGGTATGTTTTGTGGTAAGCATAAATTCTACGAGAGACTGTTTGCACCTTAATAGGTTAGGGACCAGCATTCTGGCAGGCAGGTTTGCTACTGCAACACAGCTATGTTTAAACTAAGTAGCAGGGGGGAGGGGACAAACTAGATGTTTAAGAAGGAAATTGAAGGGAAAGTTAGAACAAGAAAGACAACTGTATCAATGAGGCAGAAAACTCAAAGGGATCATGCTGTAAGGTTGAGTGAAATAGGAGTTGATGGGAAGGGTGAGGGCAGTAATAAATTAAAAATACTATACATGAATGCACAAAGCTTTAGAAATAAGATGGATGAGCTTAAGGCTCTTTTGGAAATTGGCAAATATGATATTGTGGGGATAACTGAGACGTGGCTTCAAGTGGACAGGGCCTGGGAAATGAATATTCAAGGCTACACGTGCTATCGTAAGGACAGACTGACGGGCAGAGGGGGTGGGGTAGCCATGTTGGTAAAGGATGATGTTCAGTCCCTTGCACGGGGGGACCTAGAATCAAGGGATGTAGAGTCGGTGTGGATAGAGCTGAGAAATACTAAGGGTAAAAAGACCTTCCAGGGAGTTATCTACAGGCCCCCAAACAGTAGTTTGGATGTCGGATGTAAGTTGAATCAGGAGCTGAAATTGGCCTGTCGCAAAGATGTTACTCCAGTTGTTATGGGGAATTTCAACATGCAGGTAGACTGGAAGGATCAGGATGGTATTGGACCTCAAGAAAGAGACTGTGGAGTGCCTCAGAGATGGATTCTTAGAACAGCTGGTGCTGGAGCCGACCAGGGAGAAGGCAATTCTGGATCTGGTATTGTGCAACGAACCAGAATTGGTCAGAGACCTCGAAGTGAAGGAGCCTTTGGGAAGTAGTGACCATAATACAATAAGCTTCGATCTGCAATTTGAGAGGGAGAGGGTACAATCGGAAGTGACAATATTTCTGTTGAATAAAGGGAACTATGGAGCTGTGAGGGAGGAGCTGGCCAAAGTTCAATTGTGCAATACCTTAGCAGGGATGACTGGAGGAACAATAGCAGATATTTCTGTGTATAATGCAGAAGATGCAGGATCAGTTCATTCCAAAAAGCAAGAAAGATCCTAGGAGGTGGCATGGGTGGCCATGACTGACAAGGGAAGTTAAGAAACAAAGTTAAAAGAGAAAAAGTATAACATAGCAAAGATAAGTGGGAAAATGGAGGACTGGGAAGCTTTTAAAGAGCAACAGAGGATTACTAAGAAGGAAATACACAGAAAAATGAGGTATGAAGGTAAACTGGCCAATAATATAAAGGAGGGTAGTAAAAGTTTTTTTAGTTATGTGAAAGGCAAAAAAATGGTTAGGACTAAAATTGGGCCCTTGAAGACAGAAGCAGGGGTATATATTACGGAGAAGAATGGCAGAAGAATTGAATTGGTACTTCAGATCTGTGTTCACTGGGGAAGACGCAAGCAATCTCCCTGAGGTAAGTGGCTGAAGGGCCTGAACTGAAGGGAATTTATATTTGCCAGGAATTGGTGTTGGAGAGACTGTTGGGTCTGAAGGTTGATAAGTCCCCGGGGCCTGATGGTCTACATCCCAGGGTACTGAAGGAGGTGGCTCGAAGTCGTGGATGCATTGGTGATTATTTTCCAGAGTTCGATAGATTCGGGATCAGTTCCTGCGGATTGGAGGGTGGCTAATGTTGTACCACTTTTTAAGGTGGGAGAGATAAAGCAGGCAATTATAGACCAGTTAGTCTGACTGCAGTGGTGGGAAAGATGCTGGAGTCTATTATAAAGGATGAAATTACGACACATCCGGATTGTAGTAATAGGATAGGTCAGAGTCAGTATGGATTTATGAAGGGGAAATCATGCTTGACTAATCTCCTGGAATTTTTTGAGGATGTAATTCTGAAGATGGATGAGGGAGATCCAGTAGATGTAGTGTACCTGGACTTTCAGAAAGCTTTTGATAAAGTCCCACATAGAAGGTTAGTGAGCAAAATTAGGGTGCATGGTATTGGGGGCAAAGTACTAACTTGGACTGAAAGTTGTTTGGTTGATAGGAAACAGTGATAAACTGCTCCATTTCGGAATGGCAAGTAGTGACCAGTGGGGTACCACAGCTTTTTGCAATATATGTTAATGATATAGAAGATGGTATTAGCAATAACATTAGCAAATTTGCTGATAGTAAGCTGGATGGAAGGGTGAAATGTGTTGAGAATGTTAGATTACAGCGTGACCTGGACAAGTTAGGTGAGTGGTCAGATGCAGTTTAATGTGGATAAATGTATGGTTATCCACTTTGGCAAGAACAGGAAGGCAGATTACTGCCTAAACAGAATCAATTTAGGTAAAGGGGCAGTAGAGAGATCTCGGTGTTCTTGTACACCAGTCAATGCAGGTACAGCAGGCAGTGATGAAGGCCAGCATGCCATTAGCCTTCTAACAAGAGGGATTGAGTATAGAAGCAAAGAGGTTCTTCTGCAGCTGTACAGGGCCCTGGTGAGACCACACCTGGAGTACTGTGTGCAGTTCTGGTCTCCAAATTTGAGGAAAGACATTCTGGCTATTGAGGGAGTGCAGCGTAGGTTCACGGTCAATTCCTGCAATGGCGGGCCTACCTTACGCTGAGCGACTGGACATGTATACCTTTGAGTTTAGAAGACAGAGGGGATCTGATTGAGACATATAGATTATTAAAGGATTGGACACTCTCGAGGCAGGCAACATGTTTCCGCTGATGGCTGAGTCCCGAACCAGAGGACAGCTTAAAAATACAGGGTAGACCATTTAGGATAGATGAGGAGAAACTTCTTCACCCAGAGAGTGGTGGCTGTGTGGAATGCACTGTCCCAGAGGGCAGTGGTGGCCCAGTCTCTGGATTCATTTAAGAAAGAGTTGGATAGAGCTCTCAAGGATAGTGGTATCAAGGATTATGGAGATAAGGCAGGAACAGGATACTGATTAAGGATGATCAGCCATGATCATATTGAATGGTGGTGCAGTCTCGAAGGGCAGAATGGCCTACTCCTGCACCTATTGTTTATTGTCTTTTATTTCTTTCCCTAAACCTATGCCCTCTAGTTCTGGACTCCCCAACCCCAGGCAAAAGACTTTGCCTGTTTGCCCTATCCATGCCCCTCATGATTTTGTAAACCTGAGGTGACTCCTCAACCTCTGCTCCAGGGAGAACAGCCCCAGCCTATTCAGCCTCTCCTTATAGCTCAAAACCTGTAACCCTGGCAACATCCTTGTAAATCTTTTCTGAACCCTTTCAAGTTTCACAACATCATTTTGGTAGGAAGGAGACCAGAATTGCACGCAATATTCCGAAAGTGGCCTAATCAATATCCTGTACAGCTGCAACATGACCTCCCAACCCCTATATTCAGTACTCTGACCAATAAACGAGAGCATATCACTATCCTATCTACCTGTGACTCTACTTTCAGGGTGGTATGAACCTGCACTTGAATGTCTTTGATCAGCAATGCTCTCTTGGACCTTACCATTAAGTATATAAGTCCTGCTAAAATTTGCTTTCCCAAAATGCAGCACCTTGCATTTATCTAAATTAAACTCTATCTGCCACTTCTCAGCCCGTTGGCTCATCTAATCAAGATCCCATTGTAATCAGAGGTAACCTCCTTCACTGTCCACTACACCTCCAATTTTGGTGTTATCTGCAACTTACTAATTAGACCTCTTAAGCTCACATCCAAATTATTTATATCAATGACAGCATTACAGCTGTACTCCAGGTGGATATTCCTGGGAATACATCCAAGGAAGTTATTTGGGCAGAACTGAGAAATAAAGAAGGGGTGATCACCTTGTTGGAATTTTATTAAGACCCCCCCAGTAGTCAGAGAGAAATTGAGAAACAAATTTATAAGGAGATTTCAGTTCTTGAAGAATAATAGGATGGTTATGGTAGGGGATTTTTAACTTTCCAAACAAAGACTGGGGCTGCCATAGAGTTTAGAAGGAGAGGAATTTGGGTGTACAAGAAAATTTTATGATTTAGCATGTGGATGTACCTACTAGAGAAGGTGCAAAAAGTTTCCTGATGAAAGGCTTTTGCCCGAAACGTCTTTTTTTTCCTGCTCCTTGGATGCTGCCTGACCTGTGCTTTTCCAGCACCGCTCTAATCTTGATGAAGGTGCAAAACTCTTACGAAGTAAGAGTAGAGCTTGGATCCATAATTTAATGACTGAGTATGTATCGTGGTAACTGTTAGTCACTAGCTCAACAAAACATGCATTAACTGTCTTATTTCCTTTTTAATTGCCAACTTTGCGCTTTAGCTTTTCCTGTAAAGTTGCCAGGATTCTAGTTTGTTTGTTTTTGCCTCCCTTTTGGTGAAGATTGAGTTAATCATAATTCACAATTCTTGCTGCTTTATTTCTCTGCATGCTGTGCACACCCTAAACACGTATGAGTTGGGATGCTTTCATATGGACTATTTTCAGCTAGATTATTTCTTCAGATCCTAAGTGTCACTAACTTTAAAGCAGCATGTGCTCTTAAAGCATGCTGAGGCTCAGGTCATTGGATTTAATTCTGTAAAATCTTGTGTTATGATGCAGTAGGAGGCTTGTGCAGATGACAACACGCGGAAGAACTAAACTGAGAACTACAACGGAGAACTCAAAGTCCGATTGGTGCAGTGAGCACAAGTGACAAGTTAATGCAAAGAAGAGGAAAGGGATTCGTTTTGCAGAAAGAACTTAGAAAGGTAGTATTGTAGAGGGTAAAATTCTAAAGGGTCTGGACCTTTCAAAATGGCAGGAAAGGTAAAGAGAAGTAAGCCATATAGTATCCTCTGTTATTAATTTTGACTGCAGGAGTACAGGAGTTGGGATGTCATGTTGGAGGATTTGAGCTTCAGAGAGGTGATGCAAAACTTGTAAAAGGTGCTTGTTGGAAACCTCAGTTGGAGTACAGCGCACAGTTTTGAGTAACTGATTGGAAGGCTGTGGAAAGCATTTGAGTACAGAAACAATTTACAAGATGGCTCCAGGCATGAGAAGAACAATTTGAGGACAGATTGACCAAGTTGGACTATTTTCCCCAAAATAGCTAAGTCTGTTAGAGGATTTCAAAATCTGAGTGGGCTGAGTAGGGTAGATAGGAAGAAACTATTCCCACTTGGGAACCAAACAGGAGCAAGATTGTATGGATTTAAAGTGACCTGCAATGGTGAAGTGAGGAAAAACCTTCAGCTAGTTAGGACTTGGAATGCACTAGGAGAAAGTGAGGACTGCAGCTGCTGGAGATCAAAGCTGAAAATGTGTTGCTGGAAAAGCGCAGCAGGTCAGGCAGCATCCAAGGAGCAGGAGAATCAATGTTTCGGACATGAATTCCTGAAGAAGGGCTCATGCCCGAAACATCGATTCTCCTGCTCCTTGAATGCTGCCTGACCTGCGCTTTTCCAGCAACACATTTTCAGCTTGGAATGCACTGCCTGGAAGTGAGGTGGTGACAGGTTCAATGAAGGAATTCAAGAGCATTGGATGATTTGGATAAAATTGTGTGCAAGCATTTGGGGATCTACCAGGAGATTTGGTCTGATGCTCAATTAATGAGCCAAGAATGTACAAGGATTGGTTGGTTTGTTTTTTAAAATGGGTTTACCAAAAAATTTACCCTGCTCAGCACCAGATTTTGACCTTTATTTTAATTAGTTATGACCAGAGATGGAAAGACTATTTTTAAACTTTCCTTTTGTTGCCTGAAATTCCAATGTTTCCAATTCTGTTTTCAGCTGCCTTTCTAACACAGACAGTCTGTTTGGATGACACAACAGTTAAATTTGAGATCTGGGACACTGCTGGGCAAGAGAGATATCATAGCTTGGCACCAATGTACTACAGAGGAGCACAAGCTGCTATTGTGGTCTACGACATAACCAACACAGTAAGTAAACACCTATTGCTGCCTATTTAGTTTCCTATACCACTACCACTGAACTGCCTGTTTCTTTCTGACTCCCATTATGTATACTGAATCTTAATGTTCAACTTCAGGTATCTGATGCCAAATGCCTATTTTAGGGCTGTCTGTTCATTTTAGTATAGTTTGAAGGCTTCTGTTTGCTCCTTATCTATCATATAATGAGAATGATCAACAAAAGGACCGCTGGACCACCTGGTCTGTACCTGTACACACAACCAATTGGTGTTATGTCTGTCTCTGCAATGCTTCACATCTAACTTGATAGACAAATTGCACATGGGTGATGAATGAGTACTGAGTTATTAATTCAACCATTGTGGAATCTTAATGAGATCTTGTAACTGACTTGTCTAATTCATTTTTATTTCCTAAAATGTTCTGGTTCTGTTCTATGCACTAAACATTGAACAAATGTTCAGTTTGATGTACACCCATGCAATTAACTTGTCTGTCTCTAATTCAATTAACCAGTTTCTCAACTCACTAAAAGTCCCTAAGCACAGATGGGATTGCCATCAACTGTATTAATACTTCCTGCAAATCTGGTTTTAAAACCTACATTACATGCCTGTCTTGCTAGTCAAAATAAGCAGGTCCGGGACTGTGTTCACAAACTAGATCTGTAGACCGGCAATAATGGTTTCCTTCATTCTGAACCTATTCTAAACTTTTTAAAAATTTATTTCACTGTTATAAATTGACATGCCGAATCTAGAATAAGTTTTTGGTACTTGAGTATTAGCATTTGTGCTTGGTTCCTACTGTCTAAGCACTTTCTAGTTGTGACTAAAGCACTTGGCAATGTGTAAGTTGATGTTTTTAAGGTGTCTCATCACACTTTTTTTTATTGATCCGATTGTGATGACGTCCTACCCCCCCTTGCTTTACTGAACAAAGTGAGTGTCCAGGACCGTTTTACTTTGTACAATTTCCTCTTAATGTCAGCACCTAAGCTTGAAATGATACCAGATCCATTTGATAATTTATTCATTTATTTTCTTTTGAGACTGTATCTTTAGCAAATAGAATGCTTTAAAAAAGTTCATTTTTGTCCAATTAGTCAATTATTCAACCAACTTTGTCCACCAAAACTTCATGTAATGAGTAATTAAGGAGACATAGAACATTGAAGAATACAGCGCAGTACATGCCCTTCGGCCCTCGATGTTGCGCCGATCCAAGCCCACCTAACCTACACTAGCCCACTATCCTCCATGTGCCTATCCAATGCCTGCTTAAATGCCCATAATGAAGGAGAGTCTACCACTGCTACTGGCAGGGCATTCCATGAACTACCAACTCGCTGAGTAAAGAACCTACCCCTAACATCTCTCCCATACCTACCACCCCTTAATTTAAAGCTATGCCCCCTTGTAATAGCTGACTCCATACGTGGAAAAAGGTTCTCATGGTCAACCCTATCTAAACCCCTAATCATCTTTGCACCTCTATCAAGTCACCCCTAAACCTTCTTTTTCTCCAATGAAAACAGCCCCAAGTGCCTCAGCCTTTCCTCATACGATCTTCCTACCATACCAGGCAACATCCTGGTAAACCTCCTCTGCACCCGTTCCAGTGCCTCCACATCCTTCCTATAGTATGGTGACCAAAACTGCACACAATACTCCAGATGCGGCCGCACCAGAGTCATATACAACTGCAACATGACCTCAGGACTCCGGAACTCTATTCCTCTACCAATAAAAGCCAGTACCTTAGCCGATAGCTTACCTCTCCCTAAAGGAAGGGGTTGGTAGCTGGTGTGGTTTGTGGGTTTTTAAGATATTGTACTAAAGACCAGTCTGACTGCCAGTACTACACCACTTGCTCACAAGTTAGTGAGTGGTATGTGCTGGACATTTGGTTGGAATTTGTTTAACTGCAATTCTCCAATAGTAAATCTAATGTTTTAAATTTAAAGGACACCTTTGCACGAGCCAAGAACTGGGTAAAAGAACTGCAGAGACAAGCTAGTCCAAACATAGTGATTGCATTAGCTGGTAACAAGGCTGACCTTGCAAATAAGAGAGCTGTGGAATTTCAAGTAAGTAATTGTACAAGATTGCTAATCATTTGTGCTCTTCAGTTCCTTTTTTCCCAATAGTATAAAATGTTGTTCTTGCAGCCCTCTTTATCTAGATGAGTGGGTCATTTGAGTGCTGTTGTTTAAAATTCTGGCTTTTTTTTTTGCAGGAAGCGCAAGCATATGCAGAAGACAACAGCTTGCTGTTCATGGAGACATCAGCAAAGACTGCAATGAATGTGAATGAAATATTTATGGCCATAGGTATGTGCATGCTCTTTGATTCTAGCACAAACAGATGTTCTGTCTTAAATACGTTCTGATCCCTTTTATTTCTGTATTAGTTGTATGTATGCTGTCTTCTCTGAAACAGCTTGCTTCAAATTTTTATTTTAGCTCTTTTGTATCAATCAACAAATGCAACTTTGTACATATAATATTCAAGATAGCAAGTGTGACTGTTATATACACTGGTTTTACTTGTCCTTTATACATTTCAAACTTGCATTTAAAAGTAGATCTTTGGATGGTGTTATGAGGTAATGGTTCTGAAGGGGCCACTGACATTAACTCCGCACACTCTACTTATCTTTTTGCAATCTGAGTGGTCTTTTCTCGCTTTCGGAGCTGACATCATCTCTACCAGCTGCCTCAGACCCTTGTAATTAAACCAGACCAAGTTCAGTTGTACTTATTGCCATCTTTTCAGGAAGTGCTTTTTTAAGAAAACAATGTAAAATGAAGAGAAACCATGTAAAGCAATGCTAAGACTATTACCGTGAAACAGACTTTAAAAAGCAGTGAGCTAGTAGAGAACAGCTAGATACAATTTAGTGTTTCAAATTATTTGGGGGACCCTGTAGAACATTTTCATTGTCAATTTAAAACTACAGTGAATGCAAGCTTAATGAGATTTAAAAACTATTAAATTATTTTAAATAGTTGTAAGAATCAGCACTTTGAGGAGAAATTAAAAAACTGCTTCCAAGTCTTCTGTCAGAGGGACCAGACAGAACCCAAGAATGGATTTAATGGAGGTGACTCTTCTTAAGAGCACTGTCCCAATCAAACTCGAGAGATAGCACACAGATACAGCAAAGATTACACATGCAGTAGTATAGCACAGGAAAAACTGATGATCCAGGGCTCATAGCACCTGTTTTTTCATGGGTATCCAATTGAATTTTAGCTTTCAGTGCCAAGGTCCCTTCTCTAATCAAAGCAGTTTTAGTGCTAGTGAAGCAAAGCTGTAGCTTACTCAGACTAAAGGCATGCACAATAACACATGTGGGCGGCACGGTGGCACAGTGGTTAGCACTGCTGCCTCACAGCGCCAGAGACCCGGGTTCAATTCCCGACTCAGGCGACTGACTGTGTGGAGTTTGCACGTTCTCCCCGTGTCTGCGTGGGTTTCCTCCGGGTGCTCCGGTTTCCTCCCACAGTCCAAAGATGTGCAGGTCAGGTGAATTGGCCATGCTAAATTGCCCATAGTGTTAGGTAAAGGGGTAAATGTAGGGGAATGGGTGGGTTGCGCTTCGGAGGGTCGGTGTGGACTTGTTGGGCCGAAAGGCCTGTTTCCACACTAAGTAATCTAAATCTAAACATAAGAATGCTGCAAGTTACATTCTTGCTCAAGGGAGTCTAAGATAGTTGGAAATTCATATGTCACTAACACCATTTGTACCAGTTGGCTTATTTGGGCCTCTACCTCTGGGCAAGAGATTCCACATGTTTCAAGAGAACCACTGATATAAAGCAGACAATTGCCAGCACGCTGGCCCATCAGTGAGCCGTGATTGACCAACCAGCGGATTTCATTGAGCCTCTTAAACTAAGACACATCCAAAGAGAATCTATTGTGATTATGTAGAAAGGCTTAAATTGTTGTAAAGGTCTGACAAACTAGGCCTGCAAGTCAGGAGTTGCTGAACTAAATTTGATAAGAACAAGTGACAGGATCTGGCGACTAATTGCCAGTCTTGTTGAACACTGGCCAGGAAGAATGTCCAAGTTGACTAAGAAGGTGCACCTTGAGCACCAACAGTATTTAGGATCTTGTGCAATTGACTACTATATAAACAGGAGGCTGGTTACTTCAGCTTCCTGTTAGAAAGCTGTATAGGAAAGGATGCACAGAGGACACTTGACATTGGGTGTACAGGCAGGACTAAGTCAACAGTATGATAACCAGAAATTTCCAAAGGGATTGAAAATGCTGTAACTCATTGTGAAATCTGCAGTTGTACATTGTGATGTATGGAAAGCAACCCAAGACACATCTGTCCAGTGACCTTGCCATTTAGTAAGCCCCAGGTCCTGGCAGATGTTCTGGCCATGACTTCAGATCCTACATGGCAGTTGGTGGAATTTAATTGAATTTGATTTGAAATGTAAAGCTGGTCTCTAATAGTGACCATGAAATTATCAGCGATTGTCATGCAAACCCATCTGGCTCACATGTCCTTGAAGAAAGAAAATTTGCCATTCTAGTCTGGCCTTTGTGGCTCCAGTAGCATAGTTGACTCTTAACTGCCCTCTGAACTGGTAAACACAATTATGTACGTAGATATATGATGGATTTGGGTACTGGTAGTGAAGGCTGGAGGATGTTCTCTATGCTAATGAGTCTTATGGGGTTAATGTTCACTTTGGATTGGCTTCACCCATTCTGTCCCTGTCTGACTGTTTGGAGATCAGAATTTCTGCTGTAGCCTTCAGAGGGGGCAGATGTCTCTGTACCATTTCCCTAAAGTCATAGCCAATAACACCATTAGGCAAAATTACTATCATGCAATAAACCTTGTCATCTAAAGCATGTCTCTTCTGTTGATACTCTGGTGATAGAGGATACATCACCATTCCTAAATAGGCAAAAGATAAGAGGAATAGTGGTAGCAAACCATCTTAGACAGTCAAATTGGTAGAGGTGGTAAATGCCACAAGGTATTTGAAGTGGGGTCATCTGGAGAACATTCCACAGGTGGACACCCTGCAAAAGTTTCTTCCCCTCTGAAGTTGCATCAGCCTGTTAACAGAACTGTTACTATCCTTTTGTAGAACTACTGAATCACCTCTCTAAGTGTAGATATTAAATATTTAATGGCCAAATCATACATTTATGTTAAACCATTAAAATCTGTTCCAGAGAGGCCCTGACTACAATCGGGTGAACTGTGAAACCAAGTGATTTTATCTTAGTGTGCTGACATTTTTTGCTTGTGATTAAAGATTTAAGATGCACAAAGCTTATGTTCTCTCCCAATCTGGAAGTGATGGGTTTTTAATTCTCTTGCTGATTTTAGAATCTATAGTTTTATCTAATAAGTGCTTTAGCCAATGAAATGCTAAATTTGAAAAATACAAATTGCTTGTCATTTGAGAATGAATTGTAGGCATTCTTTCCAGTTTTGTTAGGCATGGTTTAGTTGGTAGTACTCTTTCCTTTGAGGCAGAAATGGACTCTGTTCTTGAGAATTGAGCTCAGAGCAGAGCAAAATCCGTTCCCCTACAGTACGAAGTCACTGCTCTGTTGACTGAACAGCTATCTTTCAGGTGAGGCTGTAAACCAAGAAGCCCGTGTACCCTTTTTGTTTTTGAGGTAAACATTTCCTGGAGTTATTTTTAAGCTGTTATCTCCAGTGGTGGATATTTATCTTTGAACCTCCCTCAAATCCAGATTACCTGCTTTACATCATAGTGTTGTTTGTGGGAGCCACTCTGTAAATGACTGCTTTTTTTGACCTGTTGCAAGGAGGGTGGATTTTATAAACAGGGAAGTCTTGTTACAACTGTACAGGAGTGTTGATAAGATCATGCCTTGAGTTACTCTATACAGTTTGAGGTTCTAGTATTTACAAAAGGATATACTGACTTTGGAAGCATTCCAAAAGAAATTGATTGGGCGGATTCCTGCGATTGATGGCTAAACAACCTTTATTAGAATTTAGTGATTTTGTTGAAACAAAGTCCTGAGGGTGCTTGACAGGGTTGATGTTGGGAAAATATTTCTACTTGGGGATCACTGACTAGGAGACATTCTTGCAACTCAGTTTAAAATGAATTTCTCCTCCCAGTGCATAGTCAATGTGGAATTTTCTATCTCAAGCTCTGGAGGCTCCATCACCAAAGTCTGAGAGAGATTTTTGAAATATTGTGGCGATGAGGGCTCATGACTGTCAAGGGTGGGGCATGCTTGAGGGGCTGGATGATTTCCTTTGACCCTCTTGTATCCTTCCCTCGTCTATAGCAGTAACTGCACTTCAAAAGTACTCCCTTGACTGTGTAAGTACTTTGGTATCTTTTTGTGGTCACGAAATAATGGGTTTTAGAGATGTGCTTTGTTTCATTTGTTTCTGCAAGTGTTTTGAATTATTTCTATGCAAATAGATTTTAGATTTGTTGTTAAATAAAAATTAAATGGCTTTTTCATTCATCATACTAGCACCATCTCAAAACACTGACTGTAATGCAAGATCTTACTGCAACAAAGTTCATCTTTATCTCTTGTTCTTCCTATGCACTTCCTCCAGTCGCTGCGTGACATCAACCAGAGTCTCTCAAACAGGCTCTGGGGTCTCCGTTATGGGTCATTACCACTGTCTGAGCCTGGGGATGTGTGGGTTCCATACCTCCTGTTCCCCATTTGACATTCCTCCAGGTGCTGCCACTGTCCATCCCTTTTGTCAATGCTTCCATTCAAGAGCCTGGGTCTAGCTGCAGACCTGGGGCCTTGGTTTAGCCTGCAAGTGTGGCCCAGGAGAGTCAGTCCGCAACCTGCTCCTCACTCGCTGAGTGACCCTGGGCTGGGTCGAACTGTGCCTCATCCTGGCCTTCATGCTGTTAAAATTATCCGTAAACATATAGTTGTCAGTCTATCTTAGTGTCATTTTGGTTTCCAACAAAGCCACTGGAATTGAACTTAGTCATTTGCTCTTGACTCCAGTCTCTCTCTGCTATTGCCTTGCCAATATCTGTTGTTGGTGTCCTCTATCTTTTGATTAATGCTGACACTTGCTGCTTCTCCAACCCACTTGCTGTTCTTTTTTTTTTTACCTCTTCCTCTGCCAAGAATGTAGTTTGGTTGCAGAGTAGTAACCTGGTATAGGCAGAGTGATGAATTGAAATAACCATGATGTACTTAAAAACCAATTAGGTATTGGGTTAATTTGAAATTTAAGGGTTATTGTTTTGTTCATTTTGGATGTTTTTTTGTCCAGAATTATCAAGTGAATAGAATTCCCACCTATTCAAGCGTGCAGAATGAATGCTCCCTACAAGTAGGATTTTCTGAACATGGCCTTCAGAACCCAAATCTTTAATCCAAGCAATGTTCATTCCACTTGGCCTCTGTTACTCTGTTTTAAAACCGCCCATAATTTCTGACTCTTCCTCAGCTGGTGCGATCAGACAATGAACATTCAATCAAAATAATTCACCTCAAAGATTTTTTGTGAATAGACCAGCTGAGGCTCTTCCTCAAACTGCATCCTTTGCTAGGACATAATACCCTCCACAAGCATGTAAAATTGGCAAGTCTTCATAATGCCAAGGAAACGATTTGGCATGTTTTTCAGAATGTAAAACTAAGTTTGTGTTTTTGATCTATTCCATGAGCGAATAGTGTTTCCTTTTTAAGGGATCGGAGTAAATCTTTTGCTGCATCTACACCATGACATCTTTGACCTTTAGTTGAATCTTCACATTTTCCACCTTACTCCTGTCCCCTCAGCCAAGCTTCTGATGTTTCCTGCTGTTTATAATCAACACTGTCCACAGTTGACTACAGGGCGTCATTGTTTAAAAAGTGGGCAAGGGACATTTTACGATAAAGGGATTATTGCAACTAATGTCGTGGGGAGACATTAAGAATATTGGAAGTTCTAAGTACCTCCTATACTGGTCTAACTTTATAGAGGGCCAGTGAGGCTTTCATACATTCGAGGACAATAACAAAAATCCTAGAGCCATGAGTCTACCTTATGTTCTGAAAGTCTGAGATCACTCTGTTGGCCTTTGATTCCTCCCTGAGCTAGCATTCCAGCTTGCCAGTAACTGGCAATAACTAACAAAGTTCATCTAAAAATTTGTATTTCTTAAATTGTTGTGCACAATCTATTTTTGTGACTAAATATAGAGTTCTGCAATAATGACTGTCTGTCTTTAAAACGCTTTACAGCTAAAAAGCTGCCGAAGAATGAACCTCAGAATGCAGGTGGAACCTCAGGCCGAACCAGGGGCGTGGACCTCCAGGAGACCAGTCCGCAGAGTCGGAGCCAGTGCTGCAGTAATTAAACTGGCAACTGGCAGGTCTCTTCACAGAATCCCGACCGGAATCCCCTTTACCACTCGCACTTACCGCAAGAGCGGCTGTAGGTCGCATTGATTCTTCGCACCACTCCAATCAGATGGGAGGAAATTCGCAACACTTTCCATATAAAAAATTTTAAGTCTTAAATCACTTTTTAATATGAACCTTTTGCTCTTCCCTTCTAATTCCGGTGGCGGACGCATGTACCAGTTATTTTGACCCAACTTTTTCTGGGCGATTCCTTCATTTTCAGACTCTGCAATCTTGTATAATATTCTGGAGAGAAAAGATTTAAAAAAAATAGATTAGGTGTCTTTTTGTGAAACATCTTCCTAAAGAACTACTCATATAGTACACAAACCATCCAATAAATGTAACAAATATTAATTTAACATGGGAATCAGCGGTTAAATGCTCGTGGTTCTGACCAAATCTCAATTATGAATTTTGAAAAGGATTTCTGTATTTGTAATGTAAGTTTTCTTTACCATGTACTCAATCAGTAGACCATTATGTCCATACAGCACCTTCCAATATGCCTATTTTGCTCTTCCTCTTTGTGTTCAGAAAGCATGGAGTTTTCCTTTGGTTTTTAGTGTAATGCACTATTCTGTTCAGATGTTTTCAATAACTTGTAAATTTTGATGTCCTTGAAAGTGATGTGATGTCACTAATGTCGGTAATTACAATCTTACACTGCTCTGATTTGTGGAGCTTGTTCAGTCTGCTATGACTGTTGGCAGTGAAAGACCGAGCTTGCGTGTGTGAGGAGCACTAGTCTGTATTACAAAAAAAAATCTGTAATTTGACAAATAAAAATAGCGGGAGGTATCAATTAATTCCAGTTTGTATTTGTTCTGTAAGGGTAAGAGTGTATACAGCGTTTTAATTACCGACCCCCTTAGTGTTGCATTACACAAGTGGCAATTAACCAACAGTATCTTTTATGTATTGAAGTATTAATTTGACAACTTTACAAATGCGTATGGTGGAACTAATTCTTATAACAATTTGATATAAAGTATGCTTCAAGTACAGTATTGCACACTGGAAATGTTAATAGCATCTTCAGATGTTGCTGCCAGCTAGCTTGAGATAAAATGCCTAATGTGACAAGTTTTAGAATGTAAAAGGGTGAGAATGATTTGATTTTTCTTTTAAAAAACTGGTAGTGATAATGAAATTTCATTGTTTTCCACGTGTGATTTCATTTTCACTAACTTCTAAGTACAATGCAGGATTCATTCAGTGACTGGTACCTTGCAATAATAATTGCAACATAATTTCAATCTGTAGTTTTCATCACTGTATCCTACTGGTATCAAATGTGGACCTGTACACACTACTGTGCAACAGCCTTTTAACATTCTGGAACTAAGGCACGTTTTGATAGCTGAGCACTAGTGGTTTAGCAGCCCACAAATTAGTGCTGATTTAATTCTAATAAACTTATCAACTTCAAAAAAAAAAATGGCTGTATCTATTTTCCTTTTGGTAATGTGAACTTGAAACAAACAAAACCATCACAATTCAGTGAGGTGCTGTGGTTTCCTGAATGTAACCAATGTTGCGGTGATGAAATGTATGAAGAATGCTAACCTGAGAGCTCTGAACTGCTCACATATTGGGTTTTTTTGGTTACTTTTCAGACCAAGACTTTGGAGAGGTTTAAGAAATCTGCAACATCTGTTTTGGTCAGATCAGTTTTTTAACCCAGCATTGGTGACATGAACTCAATTCCAGGTTTCGTGGGCAACACTAAGCTCAGCTATAATGATTCAATACTATAAATCTATGTACCTCCCTTTTCCGCCCCTCTGTCCTGTAAATTGTCTGTGGTTTTCATAAATGAATGGGACCCTTGGAAAGTAAAATGGCATATTACTAAATTATTATTTGACCAGTAAACAAAGTCAATGGCTGGTATCTACTGACATTCCTAGCAAGTTGGACAAAAAGGTCTGTTTCTGTGCTGTAAAACTCTCAACTGCATTTTTACTCTTTCCCAAACACGCACTGACCACAAGAGGAGTTGAACTTTAGAAATGGAGCATTTTAGAACACACAAACCTACTGAAAAAGTAGACAATGACAGTAGTTCTTTAATTAATGTTCTGACATGTCACCAGATACCAATTCATGTAGAGCCCCTCATAGCTCCTCAACTCTTAAACTATGATTAAAACTGTTATTTTGCTTTACAGAATTAGGCTTGAGTTGAGCAATAAGAGCTAATTTAAACTCTCCGTGGTGCTTTAGTTCAGGGAGTTTGACTGCAAGGTATTTACAGATGGAAAAGACAATACAACCCTTTTTCTCAACCAGAAGACCTCTTATTTTCCTCATTGCATTGTCCGAACATTAACTTTTTTCCTGGGCTTCAACTTCATCTGAACTGGAAGTACACTCTATTTATAGGTCACTTTGTGAACAACCTCTCAGAGCACTTCTAAATATCTTCCTTTAACAGATTTAAATATCTAATCCCTGGTTCAATATTTTCAATTCAATTTGGATTAATTTTCTGGATTTACTTAAGCATCAGGGTTAGCAGATCATTTGAAATGAAATTTTGCAGCTCCAGAAGTCCCAAGATGCTTTATAATCAATGAGCTGACGTTTTACAAAAAGCTAATTTTGTACACTGCAAACTTTAAACAACAACATTTTGATTTGAAATAGTCAGGATACCAATGATGACTTGACTGCAAGATGTCTCAAAACACCTAAAAGTATTTCGACTGTTGTCCCTATTTTATAAAGTATGACTATTTTGCATGTGCACAATTCCCTCAAACAGCAATGTCAGAACAGCAAGACAAGATGTTGTGATGACTGCACGAATGTTGGCATGAGCTTAAGGGAAATCTCCCCACCCCTCTAAATAGTGTCATGGATTTTTTTTAACCTAACCAAGCAGGAGTTTTGATTTTGCACCATCCGAAGGACAGTTCCTCTGGTGCAGCACTTCCCCTCTACTACCCTCTACTAAGGTTTTTTTTTGTCCACTCTGTTCTGGAGTAGAATTTGAGCCCTGTGATCCAATCAATTCTATTATCCACTGCACCATATCAGACTCCTCTACATATGCACCTCTTATCTCCAAGATAACTGGTTACTTTCTTTTGAAGAGTGAAAAATCTAGGGTTATCTAATCCTTCTAAATGGAAAAAACATTAAGCAGGCATCAACTTTGTGCAGAAGTAGAAAAAGAAACAATCTCCAAAGCTTGGCTTAACTGAGATTGGTTTGAAGGAATTAAAACAAACCAGATGTTAGAAATCTAGAAGGAAATAAAACAACACTGGAAATTCAGTATAATATTTGGGTAAAGTAAGTGTTCAACTGACTTTTGCACGTCACCAAATTGCTTCTCTGATATTACTGAGTATTTTGAATATTTCCATTTTTTAATATTGATACATTTGACCAGAGGGCAGTACAATTTGATTGTAACATCTGACTTCTATAATACTTCATTTTGTTTGAACATATTTGAGCAATGGCTCAATGTTGAGTTCCAAGGCTCTTACGTCAACTATCTTTTGCTGTTTCAACACCCTCCTTGGATTGTTGTCCAATTCCTTTTCATACAAAATTTTACCCTTGCCTTAAATTTCAGGTGCCTTTTTCTGTCAAGTTTTGTATTTTCTTGGTTTTGCAAAGAGTTGAGTCATAGGACTTGAGATTTTTTGGAAATGGGGCAAGGTCATCAAGAAATTTGTAAACGGAAGTTTTTAAAGTTGATATTGCTAGTTGGAAGCCAGTCCGAATCAACAGACAGGTATGTGGAATGGGTATGCAGGGGTTATGGACAGGTAATGGGGCTAGTTTAAGTTATGAAAACTAGGCAACAAAGCAGCCAAAGGACCTGTTTTCATGCTTTGGACCCCCCCCCCCCAAAACCAACCCCTCAAAAAAAAAAGCAAGCAGGATTGATGGGGTAAGTAGGTCTTGGTGCAATTTTAAAAAAAGGGCACTGTGGTTTTGAAAGTCCCTCTGGTTTATGGAGGGTAGAAAGTTCGGTGTATTGGAATATATTGGACAATTTTTAGGGCTATTTTCCCCTGGGAAAGGAATGTTGAGAGGAAATAGAAGTGCTGTCTAGATATGATTTTAAAGAATAGGCAGGGGATGGATCTGCCCTGCTAGTGTCATGGAAGCCGACTCCATCAAGGCAATCAGAAGAGAATTGGGCTCTTATGTGAAAAGGAAGTTTGTGCAGGAGTGTGGCGAAAAGCAGGGGAATGGCCCTATGAGATGTCATATGGGGAACCAATACAGGCATGATGGGTTTAATGGCCTCCTATACTGTAAAAATTCTGCAAGTTGCCTTCTACAATTTGAAGAGAAAGGAGCAGCACCTGTTGTTAAATCAGGGCTATTGAAACTAGCAAGCAAGTGTGGAGAACTACTCAAATTGAGTGTTATTCAATCATCGTTTGAATTGCTTTTTAATCATTTTGCATAATTTGAGAAATTTTAAAGTAGAGTCGCTGTCATTTGTGGGGTGAAAATGTTTGTGTTTTGCATCTCAGCTGTTGAAACTAGTAAACTAGATTTGTGGAAATTAAACCAAGCGATAAGGCACAAAATGAAGGTGGTAGGGTTCAGAATTCATTGTATTAAAATAGCAATACTTTTCCAGAATTCAGGCAAGGATTAATTTGTGAGTTTGAAACTTGGAAGCAGAGGGACAAGATTTTCACTTCAGCTTGCAGCTGCAGTTTCTAAGTGATTTGGTCTGTTACCTTTCCTGCCAATCTATACTATAGGCCTTAAGCTCTGATGTTCCAGGGAAATTAGCCTGAGGGGTAACTTTAGAGGTTTATAAAACCATGAGGGGCATGGATAGGGTGAAGAGCCAAGGTGTTTTCTCCAGGATGGGGGAGTCCAAAGCTAGAGGGCATAGGTTTGAGGTGAGGGGAGAAAGATTTAAAAAGGATCTGAGGAGCAACACTTTTTCCCCCAGAGGGTGGTGCATGTATGGAACAAGCTACCTGAGGAAGTGGCGGAGGCTGGTAAGATTACAACATTTCAAAGGCATCTGGATGGGCATGCAAATAGGAAAAGTTTAGAGGGATATGGGCCGAATGCTGGCAAATGGTACTAGATAGTTTAGAATAGCTGGTCAGCATAGGCGAGTTAGGCCAAAGGGTCTGTTTTCCTGCTGTCAAACTGACTCTAATTCTAGCTAAACATTTTACTAAAGGAGTGTAATTGAAACAGTTGCAAAAATGCTGCCACTAATTATTGCAGATGCATTTTAGAATGTAGCTTCGTTGTGCAGAATCGATCTTTAAGAGACTATGACATACGTCAATCATTCATTAGAAGTGCTATTTTAAATCCGTATAAAATTTGCTATATGTTAGCAAAGAATGCCGAAAGAGAGATTTTGTAATTTAATGTGAAAAAAGAAAATGACACTATTGGGATCCCTTTATAGTTGCAACTTATTGTAGGGTGTACATGGAGATTAATTTTCTTTGAATTGCCAGCATTCTCATGTTGTAGCTTGTATTTTCAGCCCAGAATATGCTGCTTACAAGTAGTAAAGGTCAAGAGGGAGCTGGGGTACGTTGGTTGAATACATCTAAAAATGTTCTTAATGGGTCAGGTATGTCCCATTTTGGGATGCTTTGTTTTGAGCTTTTAATTCTATTCACTTAGTATGGATTGGATTATTTGATTGCTTGAATTACTGTTTTGGCAAGAGGTATGTTTCATCCTTCTAACATGATGGGAAATACCCAACGTTGAGCAAGGAGATGTTCCAACAGGCTTACTAACTGGACCAGTGTTTCAGAGGCCTTGGATACTGCAGAGACATGAATCCAAAACCAGCCCTGCCTGCTGTGGAAATTTAATTTCAGAATAAAATGTGAGTCTCCTGAATAATATTATTGTGAGAACTCTTCTGATTTCACTAATGCCTTTCAGCAGAAGAAAATCTGTGGTCCTGATCCAGCTGTCACTTCAGATACACAATGTGCTTGATGCTTTCTGCCCTCAAGTGCCCAAGCAAGCACTTGGTCCAGGTGGCTAAGGGATGGGTAGATGCTCATACCAAGAGCATGTTGTTTTGAGATACAAAAAGGTTTTTATAAGAAAGAGGTTGTATTTATGCAGTTCTTCATCCACTCGACTGTGAAAGCCAACTAAAATGACAAGAGACCAAGCAGAATACCTGTAACTAGATGATGTCAGCTTCAGGGGAGGGTAGCTTTATTGTTAATGCAAGTACCATCAAAGATTTGATGAACTAATTTGAGTTTGCCAATGACACTCTCAACCTGCAATCTCTGATCCAGCTGCAGTGCACAAGTCGATGAAAAAGCAATTGGAGAAACACCAGTGTTCAGATTTTTCAAATCAGCATGTTCAGAAATATTATGATACATACCTTTGGAGAAGATGGGAATTAAACCCAGAGATCAGGACGTAACCACAGCACCACAACAGCCTCTCTGTTTCAACGTTCCTACTCAGGCCCTAAACATGTGGAGAGAGGTCAATGATGGATATCCACTGGCTATCCCAAAGCTCTTCATAGTCTATTACTATCTGAAGTATAGTTGTAAAAGTGAACAGTCAGCATGGTCTCATAGTGAACTCCTGTCGATAAAGGTGTTCATTTTGATTTTATGCAAGAGTATTGGCCATGGGACTAGCAGATGTTTTTTGCTTAAAATTGATTTGTGGTCTTTGTTTGAATAGACAGGCTACAGTTTAACATGGCATCAAAGTCATCACCATTTGACAATGCTGAACTCCTGCTATGGCACTGACATGTCATTCTAAATTGTTTATGTAATAAATTATGACAATGAAGCATTAATCCATGACCACAATACTTGATTCCGCAGTAAGTCCATTGTGTAAACTTTTCATGTTATCAATATGTCGTCTTTGTACTTTCACCATTGGTACTTGACAGTACTCGACTAAGCAGACATCTTGATTATATCTTCTGACCCCAGCTGCCTTTTACTGAGGGGGTGGGAGGAGAAATACCTCAACAATGACATGAATGTTTGAGATTACCTCCGTAACCGCAGCTGATAACTTACAAACACTGTAACATTTCCTCATCATATTTGCAGAAGTTAAACCCTTGAGTGATTTTGTGATGTTTCTTTTGACAAAATAACAAGTAGTGATGCTATGATGCCTTTGATTTCTAAATATTTAAGGCCAATGCATCCTTTGAAAACTTACTAGCTTCTACCATTTCTGATTGCCCAGGAAGTCTACTTGTCAGCTGTTGAGGTTTTATGTCCCTATAGTTTCTACCATTTTAGCTGCTGTGATAACAATGTACGTGATATTGTCTGTGCCAAGGTTTAAAATCTTCCAGCATTGGAAACTGCATGAGAAGTGGGGTGGGGACATATGGCTTGAATGAAATGAAGTGTTGGTTTTAGAGTGCCAAGTTTCTGCACCAACCCTAGGACATTAAGATTAAGTGATAAAATGTTGTATCTGTGCTCAAACTTCCATTAAGGTTAAAATGCAGATGTATCTTTCAAAAACCTACATTAAAGGTGTATTATGCACTTTGAAGTCTGAAGTGCTTTTAATTTCCAGAACAGTTTGCCTCACTAGATCCATTCCTAAGATAAATCAAGTTAGTTCTCCACCAATATAGGGAAATATTATCTTGAATTTAATAGCCTCCTGCAAGATTTAGAAAGCTAACAGTACACTTGGCACAGATGTGAATATGGTACATGGGCGTCACTGTTAGTTTGGGAAACTTGGTGTGCGATGTGCTTTTGAATTAATTCTATCATATAATAAAGCAGGATAAGATGTTGATGCCAGCTGTGAACCAGACGATAGAATTCTTCCAAGAAACATCATAAATGTTACAGTGCAGGAGAATGACATTTTACATCTTATCTGCATCAGATCTCCAGATGAGCATCATGACTTGGTGCCATTGTCCTGTCTTTTCCCCATATCTTTGCATGTTTTACATAAATAATTGGCATAGCCTTTTGAATGCCTCAACTCACCTGCTGTCATCAAATTTTCATACAGTGCATTTCAGACCCAGCCCACTCTCTTGAATTAGATCCCTTATTTTGTATTCTCTCCATGTACTTCCTACCAAAATGCATCACCTCGCACAGAGTCATAGAGATGTACAGCACGGAAACAGACCCTCTGGTCCAACTAGTCCGTGCCGACCAGATATCCCAACCTAAACTAGTGCCATTGGCCAGCACTTGGTCCATATCCCTCCAAACCCTTCCTATTCATACACCCTATCCAGATGCCTTTTAAATGTTAAAATTGTACCAGCCTCCACCACTTCCTCTGGCAGCTCATTCCATACATGCACCACCTTCTGCGTAAAAAAGCTACCCCTTAGGTCCCTTTTATATCTTTCCCTTCTCACCCTAAAGCTATGCCATCTAGTTCTAGACTCTCACACCCCCGGGAAAAGACTTAGTCTATTTATCCTATCCATGCCCCTCATAATTTTATAAACCTCTATGAGGTCACTCCCCAGCCTTTGACGCATCAGGGAAAACAGCCCCAGCCTATTCAATCTCTTCCTATAGCTCAAATCCTCCAAACCTGGCAACATCCTTGTAAATCTTTTCTGAACCCATTCAAGTTTCACAACATCCTTCCGAGAGGATGGAGACCAGAATTGCACACAATATACCAATAGTGGTCTAACCAGTGTCCCGTATAGCCACAATATGACCTCCCAACTCCTGTACTCAATGCTCTGACTAATAAAGGAAAGCATACCAAATGCCTTCTTCACTATCCTATCTACCTCTGACTTTACTTTCAAGGAGCTATGAATCTGCACTCCAAAGTCTCTTTGTTCAGCAACAGACCCTAGGACCTTACCATTAAGTGTATAAGTCCTGCTAAGATTTGCTTTCCCAAAATGCAGCACCTCACATTTATCTGAATTAAACTCCATCTGCCACTCCTCAACCCGTTGGCCCATCTGATCAAGATCCTGTTGTAATCTGAGGTAACCCTTGCTGTCCACTACACTTCCAATTTAGATGTTGTCTACAAACATACATCGTATATTCATATCTAAATCATTTATATAAATGATAAAAGGTAGTGGACCCAGCACCAATCCTTGTGGCACTCCACTGGTCACAGGCCTCCATCTGAAAAACAACCCTCCACCACCACCTTCTGTCTTCTACTTTCGAGGCAGTTCTGTATCCAAATAGCTAGTTCTCCCAGTATTCCATGAGATCTAACCTTGCTAACCAGTCTCCCATGGGGAACCTTGTCGAATGCCTTACTGAAGTCCATATAGATCATGTCCACTGCTCTGCCCTCATCAATTCTATCAAGTTCATGAGACGTGATTTCCCACATACAAAGCCATGTTGTCTATCCCTAAACAGTCCGTGCCTTTCCAAATATGTGTAAATCCTGTCCCTCAGGATTCCTCCAACAAATTGCCCACCACTGATGTCAGGCTCACCAGTCTATAGTTCCCTGGCTTGACCTTACCCATTTTCTTAAATAATGGTACCATGTTAGCCAACCTCCAGACTTCCGGCACCTCACCTGTGACTATCAATGATACAAATATCTCAGCAAGGGGCCCAGTAATCACTTCCCTAGCTTCCCACAGAGCTTTAGGGGACATCTGATTAGGTCCTGGGATTTATCCACCTTTATGCATTTCAAGACATCCAGCACTTCCTCTGCTGTAATATGGACATTATGGAAGATTCACCATCTATTTCCCCATATTCTATATCTTCCATGTCCTTCTCCACAGTAAACACTGATGCAAAATACTTGTTTAGTCTCTCCGGCTCCACACAAAGGCTGCTTTGATGATCTTTGGGGAGCCCTATTCACTCCTTAGTTACCCTTTTGACCTTAATGTATTTGTAAAAACCCCTTGGATTCTCCTTAATCCTATTTGCCAAAGCTATCTCATTTTTTGCCCTCCTGATGTCCCTCTTAAGTATGTCCCCCCTACTGCCTTTATACTCTTCTAAGGATTCACTCCCACTTCTCTGCATTGAATGTAATCTACCATCTATCTGCCGACTCCATCAAATTGTCCTTTTTGAGGTTTTGCACTCTCCACGTAGCATGATATTTCCAAGTTCTGCAAATGTTGACATTGTTCCCTCTGTGCATATTTAGATCATTAGTACACATGAGAAAAAGGGTCCTAATATAGACCCATATGGAACTCCATTTCCACTTTCTTCAGTCCACAGCATCCATTGACTATTGTCTCCTGTTCCTCAGCTGAGGAATTGTTATGTCTATGGTGCTACTGTCCTGTTTATTCCAAGAGCTATAACTTTTCCCACAAGTCTATTGTGTGGCATCATGTTCAAAAATATTCTGAAAGTCCATGCGTTTTACATGAATTCCTGATGAAGGGCTTTTGCCCGAAACGTCGATTTTACTGCTCCTCGGATGCTGCCTGAACTGCTGTGCTTTTCCAGAACCACTCTAACCTAGATATTACATGAACAGCATTACCCTCATTGACATTTCATTTACCGCTTCGAAAAAAGACCAATAACTTAGTTAAATGTAATATTTCCTTTAAAAATCCATGTTGACTCTTCATAATCAACACAGCTCTCTCCATGTGATTACTCATCCTATCCCAAATAATTGTTTCCAGAAATTAAAAAGAGAAGACGATCAAGTTCATCATTCAGACAGCTGAAGAGGAAATCACGGAATTTGATGGCTCCCGAGTAGCCTTGCTATAATTTCCTTCATTCTACATGGCATGATTCATGTATTAAAATATCCCAAGATACTGCATGGAACTCTAAGCAGTCAACAAGTGAGACCTGGTGGGTTAGGATACAACCATCAGAGTTTTGGATAAATTCAAGTTCATGAAAGGCAGCTATTCTTTAGATGCAAGAAAAATTACTCTTGACTGTCCAAATCAAAGCTTTTCCATTTTACAAATCAAAATCTGTTCTCTTACCCCGTTGATATAGTGTAATGCCATGTATAATGTTGGTATAATGTAATGTCGAGTATAAGTTGATAGCCAATTTGCACAGAGTCTGTGGTAGCCAATTTGCACAGAGCAAGCCCTTCCAAAAGCCAACGTGGTAATGACCACTTTGTTTGTTTTCACTTTTATTACTTAAATAATATGTTTTTAATAGATTGCATTCTCACACAACCTTGCTGAAACATCAGCCTACATTATATACACATGTCTCTGGATTGTGATTGTTTTGAAGGTGCAGAGATACTGTACCTTTAAGAGAGTTGAAAAGCTAGCAAACCTGCCTGACACAGCACAAAGTGTTCTGAACAAGGTAACAATGTAATGTTTGATTGAAACAGCAAGCAGTAGCTGGGTTGCCATAAGACAAAAAAAACAAATTCAAATTCTGCCAATCAGTTTACAATATGCCCTAAGATACCAAACACCAATCAAGTTTGAATTTAGTATTTTGATAATATTAAAACCAATGAAATGATCCAATGTTTTAGGGTATAAAACTGGACATTTTTGGCCAAAAGACCAACACACATGCAGACAGCTAACTCAAGAGCTCTCTGAGAGGTACCTGTCTGTGGAGAGTCTGTGCCACAGAACATCAAAACTGACCTGGAGTGAATCTACAAAGGAGATTCAGCGAAGCTGACTGGTTTTGAAACGTGATTAATTTTTTTGTAAATCGTAATTGGGATTTTTTTATTGGACCAGTATTGTAGAGTAGAAGGTAAAAGATTGGTTTAAGAGAAAGAAGTTATAAGTAGTTGTTAGTTAATATTCTTTGTTAGACATAAAGAATAATTTTTACTTTAAATAGTGACTTTTGGGATAGTTCTTTGCCTCTCGAATTTTAACAGATTACAGCATGAGATGAATCTTTTCTGTGTGACTGGTTTAAATTAGCGGGGGGGGGGGGGGTTTACCCCGTGTTGTAACCGTTTGGGGGCTAGTCACCAGAATTTGAACAGTTTGGGTTTCGGATTCATGATTTGAATAGGTTTAGACAGATTTGAATATATTTAGGGTACAAGAAAATCCAGTACACTTACAGGTTAGTGTCCTAGATCTTAAACAAACTGTCTCACCTATGTTTTATTTAAATTTCAGTGTCTTGTGGTAGGTTAAATTAAAAGTGAGAGAAATGGCTCTTAAAATTGCTAAATAGGTTCTGGGAGTTGAAGATGATTCTCAAATTTGCCAAGGAAGTTTAGAAGGAAAGAAAAAGGCCATACTTTTAGAATTAGGAAAGAAATTAGTTTTGGGTTTAACCAAGGACAAAAGTGAAGCTGAAATTGTAAGGGAGTTATTCAACCACTTAAATGTATCAGAGAAACAGACAAGTGCAGTGGGGGTAGAAAAACTTAAATTACAATTGCAAAAAATGGAGTTAGGAGATAAAACAAAGGGAGAGAGAAAGAAGAAAGAGAGAGAGGAAAGAGAGAGAGACGAAAAAGAAAGAGAGAGGTAAGTGCAGGAGGAAAAAGAGGGAGAGAAATTCCTTACCTAAGCAAAGAGAGAGTGAAGAAAGGGAGAGACAAAAAGAGAGAATTTGAACTTGAGAAGTTGCGACTTGGTCAGCAAAGTCAAGTTAACAGGATGGAGATTAAAAGAAAAGGTAGTGATATTTACAAAGATGTCAAAACTCTGCCACCTTTCGAGGAGAAAGATGGTGAAGCCTTCTTTATTTCATTTGAAAAATTGACTGGAGAGATGGAGTGGTCTGAGGATTTATGGGCAATGCTAGTTCAGACTAAACTGGGAGGCAGAGCTAGTGAGGTATTTGCCATGCTGTCAGATGAGGTATCAAGAGATTATGAAGAGGTCAAACAGGCTATTTTAAATGCTTATGAATTGGTTCCAGAAGTGTATAGACAGTGGCTCAGAACATAAAGAAGGAATAAGGTCAGGCTTATGTTGAGTTTGAAAGAGTTAAACAGAGTCATTTTGATAGATGGGTACGTGCTTTAAAAACAGACAGGACCTATGAGGCTCTAAGAGAGATTATTCTGCTGGAGGAGTTTGAAAACTCACTTCCACAGATGATAAGAATCCACATGGAGGAACAGAAATTTCAGGAAGTGAAAGGTCAGCAGAATTAGCAGATGAATACATATTGGTGCATAAGACAAGTTTCCGACCAGAATTTTGTCCTGTGAGGGATACGAGTTGGGGGAAGGCAAGATCCGACACTATGAAACCAAGAGTAGAGAGCACTGGTAAGAGATTACCACAGGTTAAAAAAAGTAAAAGCCCTCAGATTTTTCCACTGTGGTAAAGTGGGACATGTAAAGTCACAATGCTGGTCGTAAAAGAAAGGCATTATGGAAAAAGATGTGGTAAAAGAAGCTACGCCAGTGGCATTAGTGAAGGTAGTGAAGGAAACCCCAAGAAGAGCCAAGGAGCTGCAGGAGAGTGCACAGCCTAGGCAGGGACTGGGTAAGGAGTTAGTGCCTGATCTCTATAAAGAATTCACCTCTGTATGTAAAGTTTACTCAGAAATAACAGGGGAGAAAGACAAGAAGTTATAATTTTGAGAGATACAGGTTCTAACCATTGCTGAAAGTAAGAGAGGTGCAGATTTGAACTGAACTGCACTGTGACCTTGCAGAAAGGCAAGGTCACAGTGATCATGGGAGACTTCAATATGCAGGTGGACTGGGTAAATAATGTTGCCAGTGGATCCAAAGAAAGGGAATTCATGGAATGCTTACAGGATGGCTTTTTGGAACAGCTTGTCATGGATCCCACAAGGGAGCAGGCTTTTCTGGACCTAGTGCTATGTAATGAACCAGACTTTATAAAAAATCTTAAAGTAAGGGGACACTTAGGAAGCAGCGATCATAATATGGTAGAGTTCAATCTGCAGTTTGAAAGAGAGAAGGCAAAATCGGATATAATGGTGTAACAGTTAAATAAAGGTAATTATGAGGGCATGAGAGAGGAACTGACGAAAATCGACTGGAAGCAGAGCCTAGCAGGGAAGACAGTAGGGCAAAAATGGCAGGAGTTTGTGGGTAAAATTGAGGACACTGTACAGAGGTTCATCCCCAAGAAGAGAAAGATTATCCGGGGAGGGATTAGACAGCCATGGCTGACAAAGGAAGTCAGGACCGCAATTTCCCCCCCGACGTGGTCGACGGTGCCCTCCACCGCATCTCCTCCACTTCCCGCTCCTCCGCCCTTGAGCCCCGCCCCTCCAACCGCCACCAGGACAGAACCCCACTGGTCCTCACCTACCACCCCACCAATCTCCATGTACAGCGCATCATCCGCCGTCACTTCCGCCACCTCCAAACAGACCCCAGCACCAAGGATATATTTCCCTCCCCTCCCCTATCAGCTTTCCGTAGAGACCACTCCCTCCGCGACTCCCTTGTCAGATCCACACCCCCCACCGACCCAACCTCCACTCCCGGCACCTTCCCTTGCAACCGCAGGAGGTGCAACACTTGCGCCCACACCTCCCCCCTCACTTCTCTCCAAGGCCCCAAAGGAAACTTCCATATCCGCCACAGATTCACTTGCACCTCCACCCACATCATCTACTGCATCTGCTGCTGCCGGTGTGGCCTCCTCTATATTGGGGAGACAGGCCGCCTACTTGCGAAGCGATTCAGAGAGCACCTCTGGGCCACCCGGACGAACCAACCCCAACCACCCTGTAGCACAGCATTTCAACTCCCCCTCCCACTCCACCGAGGATATGCAGGTCATTGGACTCATCCACCTCCAAACCACAACAACGCGACGGTCGGAGGAGGAGCGTCTTATCTTCCGACTGGGAACCCTCCAACCACAGGGGATGAACTTGGACTTCACCAGTTTCTTCATTCCCCCCTCCCCCCACCTTGTCTCAGCCGAATCCCTCCAGCCCGGCACCGCCTTCCTGACCTGCAGTCTTCTTCTTGACCTCTCCGCCTCCATCCTACTCCGACCTATCGCCCTCACCTTGACCTCTTTCCACCTATCACATTTCCAACGCCCCTCCTCCAAGTCCCTCCTCCCTACCTTTTATCTTCTCCTGCTGAACACTCTCTGCTCATTCCTGAAGAAGGGCCTGTGCCCGAAACGTCGAATCTCCTGTTCCCTGGATGCTGCCTGACCTGCTGTGCTGTTCCAGCAATAAAGTTTCAACTTTGATCTCCAGCATCTGCAGACCTCACTTTCTCCCCAAAGGAAGTCAGGAAATCTATCAAAGAAAAAGAGAGAGCCTATAAAGTGGCCAAGAGCACTGGGAAATCAGAAGATTGGGAAGGCTACAAAAACAAACAGAGGATAACAAAGAGAGAAATATGGAAGGAGAGGATTAAATATGAAGGTAGGCTAGCCAGTAATATTAGAAATGATAGTAAAAGTTTCTTTCAATACATAAGAAACAAACGACAGGCAAGCGTAGACATTGGGCCACTTCAAACTGATGCTGGAAGCCTAGTGATGGGACATAAGGAAATAGCAGGAGAGCTCAATAAGTACTTTGCGTCAGTCTTCACAGTGGAAGACATGAGTAATATCCCAACAATTAAAGGGAGTCAGGGGGCTGAGTTGATTATGGTTGCCATTACAAAAGAGAAAGTGCTAGAAAAGCTAAAAGGTCTTAAAATTGATCAATCTCCCGGCCCTGATGGGTTACATCCTAGAGTTCTGAGGGAGGTGGCTGAGGAAATAGTGGAGGCGTTGGTTGAGATCTTTCAGAAGTCAATGGAGTCAGGGAAAGTCCCGGATGATTGGAAGTTCGCTGTTGTAACCCCCTTGTTCAAGAAAGGATCAAGGCAAAAGATGGAAAATTATAGGCCAATTAGCCTAACCTCAGTTGTTGGTAAAATTCTAGAATCCATTATTAAGGATGAGGTTTCTAAATTCTTGGAAGAGCAGGGTCGGATTAGAACAAGTCAACATGGATTTAGTAAGGGGAGGTCGTGCCTGACAAACCTGTTGGAGTTCTTTGAACAGGTGACAAGTAGATTAGACCGGGGAAACCCAGTGGATGTGATCTACCTAGACTTCCAAAAAGCCTTTGATAAGGTGCCACGCGGGAGGCTGCTGAGCAAGGTGAGGGCCCATGGTGTTCGAGGTGAGTTACTGGTATGGATTGAGGATTGGCTGTCTGACAGAAGGCAGAGAGTTGGGATAAAAGGTTCTTTTTCGGAATGGCAGCCGGTGACAAGCGGTGTCCCGCAGGGTTCAGTATTGGGGCCGCAGCTGTTCACATTGTATATTAATGATCTGGATGAAGGGACTGGGGACATTCTAGCGAAGTTTGCCGATGATATAAAGTTAGGTGGACAGGCAGGTAGTACTGAGGAAGTGGGGAGGCTGCAGAAGGATCTAGACAGTTTGGAGGAGTGGTCCAGGAAATGGCTGATGGAATTCAATGTGAGCAACTGCGAGGTCTTGCAGTTTGGAAAAAAGAATAGAAGAATGGACTACTTTACAAACGGTGAGAAAATTCGTAGAGCCAAAGTATAGAGGGATCTGGGAGTGCTAGTTGAGGATTCTCTAAAGGTAAATATGCAGGTTGAGTCCGTGATTAAGAAAGCGAATGCAATGTTGTCAATTATCACAAGAGGTTGGACTATAAAAGCACCGTTGTGCTACTGAGACTTTATAAAGCTCTGGTTAGGCCCCATTTGGAGTACTGTGTCCAGTTTTGGTCCCCACACCTCAGGAAGGACATACTGGCACTGGAGCGTGTCCAGCGGAGATTCACACGGATGATCCCTGGAATGGTAGGTCTAACATATGAGGAACGGCTGAGGATCCTGGGATTGTATTCATTGGAGTTTAGAAGATTAAGGGGAGATCTAATAGAAACTTACAAAATAATACATGGCTTGGAGAGGGTGGACGCTAGGAAATTGTTTCCATTAGGCGAGGAGACTAGGACCCGTGGACACAGCCTTAGAATTAGAGGGGGTAAATTCAGAACAGAGATGCGGAGACATTTCTTCACCCAGAGAGTGGTGGGCCTGTGTAATTCATTGCCACAGAGTGCAGTGGAGGCTGGGACGCTAAATGTCTTCAAGGCAGAAATTGATAAATTCTTGATGTCACAAAGAATTAAGGGCTACGGGGAGAATGCGGGTAAGTGGAGTTGAAATGCCCATCAGCCATGATTGAATGGCGGAGTGGACTCGATGGGCAGAATGGCCTTACTCCCGCTCCTATGTCTTATGGTCTTATGGTCTTTTCTGATCTGTTACCCGAGAGTGTGGTAATTTGTGGAATAGATGGACTGAAATTTAGTGTTCCCCTACATAAGATCAGGTTGGAGTGCCAATTCAAGATTGGGGAAGTTATAGTGGGATTGACAGAGTGTCAGTTCCAGCAATCCAATTTCTATGTGAATGATTTGGCAGAATCCAAGATGGGAGTTACAGCCCTTATTGAGAAGAAGCCCAAGGAAGACCAAGGAACTGAGGCGTTAAAACAGAAATATCCTAGTATTTTCCCAGATTGTGTAGTAACCAGATCCCACTGTCATAAGTCACAGCACGAAACAAAAACTAAAGACAGGAAGTGTTACAGGTCACACATGAACTACCTGTAGGAGGTCACCTAGGGGTGCGAAAGATTCAGGCTAAGGTTCAAAAACATTTTTATTGGCCTGGAATGTACAAGGATGTTGTTAACCTTTGCTGTATGTGTCATATATGCCAAATGATAGGTCAGCCACAGCTGGTAATAAAACCAGTACCCTTGTTGCCAATTCTGACATTTGAAGAACCTTTCACGTAGGTTATAATGACTGCGTAGGTCCCCTTCCGAGAGCTAAAAGTGGGAACCAGTACTTGTTACCCATAATGGATGTGTCTACCAGATTTCTGGAGGCAATTCCATTATGGAGTATCAAGGCAAAAAAGTGCTGTTAGAGGAGTTAGTCAAATTTTACTGCTAGACGTGTTGAAGGAGGTGATGGGTAGCTTAGGTTTCTAGCACTTTAAATTCAGTGCATATCATCCTGAATGCCAAGGAGCTTTAGAAAGATGGCATCAGACTTTGAAGACCATGCTGAGAGTATACTGTCAGAATTACCCAAATGATTGGGATAAGGGTATCCCATTCGTATTGTTTGACATTGGAGATGCCCCACATGAATTGACTCAGTTCACTCCCATTGAGTTAATATTTGGGCATGAAGTGAGAGGCCCTTTAAAATTAATTAAAGAAAAATTGACTGGACAAAGTCAGAGATCTCAGACTTAGATTATGTATCAGAGGTGAGGGAGAGATTAAATCGAGTAGGTGAGTTAGCTAAGCAACACCTAAAGAGGGCACCATATAGAATGAAGCAGGTGGCAAATAAAAGCTCTGAGCCTCGGATGTTTTTCTGAGGGGATGACGTGTTAGTACTGTTCCCAGTGATAGGAAATCCCTTCAAAGCCAGGTTTAGTGGTCCCTATCAAATTGAGAAAAAGTTAAGTCAGGTGAACTATCTAGTAAAGATGTCAGATAGAAAAAAATGGTATCGGGTTTGTCATGTGAACATGTTGAAACCATATTATACTAGAGAGAAAGAACTGGAGAAACAGGTGTTAGTTACTGCTCCGCAGAGTGAGAAATCAAATCCAGATGGTGTGGATTTTGATGTGCCTCAAAATAGATGTAAAAATGAAGAAGTCCTGAGGAGGGGATAGGTTAGTAAACTATCGGTCTTAGGAGCATAGAGCGCAGTTTAAAGGTTTGTTACTGCAATGTAAGGACACGTGCGAATCAGATGGGGAGGACTCATGCTATTGTACACGAAATAGACGTACGGAATACCGCTCCAATAAAACAACACCACTAACGGCTTAATCCTTTCAAAGCTACACACGTCCAGAAGGAGGTGGAGGCCATGCTTGACGAGAACATCATCGAACCGAGCCAGAGTGAGTGGAGTTCGACGATTGTCTTAGTTCCCAAATGGATGGGACTCAACAATTCTGCGTGGATTATCGGAAGGTCAACGTCGTTGCAAAATCGGACTTATGTCCAATTCTGGGATTGGAGGACTGTATCGAGAAAGTCGGACAAGCCAGTTACATCATCAAGTGAGACTTACTGTGTGGTTACTGACAGGTACCTTTATCAGAGACGGTGAAAGAAACTTTTCCATTTGTAACCCCAAATGGGCTATATCAATTTAAAGTGATACCCTTTGGAATGAAGAATCCTGCCACATTCCAAAGACTCATGAACAGTGCTGTGGCGGGATCAACAAACTGTGCAATCTATTTGGATGATGTTGTGATCTTTAGTAAGTCCTGGAAAGATCATATGGTACAGTTGGCAGAGCTCTTTGAACGACTGCGAGGAGCAAAACCGGTAATAAACTTAAACACAACTGAATTCGCAAAAGCAGAGGTGACATTCTTTGGTCATGGAAGGTTGACCCCACGGAATTCAAAGATGAAGGCTATCGAGGAAATTCTATGACCAACCTTAAAGAAAGAAGTGCTTTGATTTTTAGGGATTAAGTGGATTCTATCGGAAGCTTGTTCCAAACTTCAGCAGTGTATTGACCTGGAGACAATCGGCAGAGGAGATTCAGCAAAGCTGACTGATTTTGCAACATGATTAATTTTTTTCTAAATCATAATCGGGATTATTTTAAAGGACTAGTATTGTAAAGTAGAAGGTTAAAGATAGGTTTAAGAGAAAGAAGATGTAAATAGTTGTTAGTTAATATTCCCTGTTAGACTTAAAGAATAAAGTTGTTGATTTTTACTTTAAATTGTGACTTTTGGGATAGTTCTTTGCCTCTTGAATTTTAACAGATTACAGCACAAGGTGAATATTTTCTGTGTGACTGGTTTAAATTAGTCTCATGTCGTAACATGATTTAAATGCATAACCTTCTCAGAGGAGATGATGCTATCACTGAACTAAGGCAGGTGAACTGACTATGTATGTTGTGTTTTATTCAAAATACTCCAATTTCCACCTACTAACTTATTTTACAAATGTGAAATTTCGTGATAATTTAGATGTTGTAAATATAATGTAAGTTTAACTTTCTGCTTAAATGAGAAATTTGATTATAATATCAGACTGTTAATTCCAGATGAGTTTCCTTTCATCTGAGATCTAATGAGAACGTATATTACAAGTTCATTTTCTCCACCAAGCCAATGACTTCTTCAGTACAATTGACTTCATCAGAAAACTGATGACTTTCTTACATTCTAAAGTAAATCTTTGACTTACTGGTAACATTTCTAAGAATACTGAATTGTAATTTGCAGATAAAAAGTTACCAACTTCCCATTCTGAGTCATCTTGGCATTTGCCAGATTCAAACATGTTTTCAGCATTGTTTTCAATGGAGAATTTGACATCTTTTCACAGGGGCTTTAAGTGGTTCGCAAGTGCTTCATAGAGTTTTAAAAAGCATGCCATACAAGTTTGTTTTTTAAAGAATGTGACCTCCTGCACCCAAAAGAGGGAGGAGAAGCTTTATCCAAGACCTTTGTAGTTTTGCTGGCTGGTTTATTCATTACATGTAACATGCCATTTACATGTTTGTTTCTTTTTCATTCTTTTACAGGATGTAGGCATTGCTGTCTAAACCAGCAGCCTTTGCTCATCTCTAACTGCTCTTGTGAAGTGTTGTTGAACAGCCTATTTGAACCATTGCAGATCTTGTGATAATGCCATTGAAGGAGTCCCAGGATTTTGACCCAGCTGTTCCCATTAGTATACTGCTCTTGCCTAGGTTGAAGAGGCCAATTGTTTGAAAGGGGCTGTTTGAAGGATCCTTGGTAGGTTACCACAGTGTGTCGTGTACATGGTACACACTGCTATTCCTACACACAGAATCTCTAGAGTGTGGAAGCAAGCCCATTGAGTCCATGCCAACCCACTGAAGAGTATCCTTCCTCCTACCCCTGTAAGCCTGCAGTTCTCATGGCTAACCACCACCCCCCCTAGCCTGCACATCCTTGGATACTATGCGCAATTTAGTATGGGCAGTCCACCTATACCTGCACATATTTGGACTGCAGGAGGAAACCAGAGCACCCGGAGGGCACCCACACAGACAAATGGAGAACGTGCAAACTCCACACAGACAGAGGCTGGAATTGAACCTAGGTCCCTAGTGCTGTAAGACAGCAGTGCTAACCACTGAGCCATTGTGCTGCCCCACACCACACACCCGATATCTTTTGAGAATTGGTTCTGTACAATCAGCAAGTGATGCACCAAACTAGTCAGATTACTACCGTCAATCATATTCAGGTTAAAGGTACTATGAATAATACGATCATTCTGTGGGGACAGTATTTAAGGAGTTTCTAATAGGAGCTGACTCCAATTGAATGGCCTTCAGTCTAGGTGCTTCGTAAGACATTCAATACCTTAGTGCTCCCTGTCCTATAGAGTCAACAAAACACTTGAATCTGAAATTTGGTCCATTCGTTTAAGAGGTTAGTTGAGATTGATTAAGATACCAAAATGAGACTATCACCCTGTCCTCATGGTTCAAGTGGATGTTAAAGATCCTTACAGCACGTTTTGTACAGCAGGAACTACCACCAGAACAGCACTGTACATATTTACATCGCATTGACTGCAGCCATTGAAGAAGGTGGCTCATTATCATTAGGAATGGAGATAAATGGCCTTGTTCATGCCATTCTTTGATTTGATTTGATCTGATTTATGACTGGCACATATACTGACATACAGTGAAAAGTTTTGTCTTATGTGCTTTACAGGCAGATTGTACTATACAAGTACATCAGGGTAACCGAACAGCGTACAGTGATAGAATGTTACAGCTGCTGAGAAGGTGAAGTAACATTAAAAGCACAAGTGAATTTAAAAGGACACAGCTGGTGATCCACGGATCAACATTCTTTTTCCAACTGACATCAGCACAAAACAAATTTACTGAGTGTTCATGTCATTGCTGTTTATGAGCTGTGAGTCTGGAATGATTGTGACATTTGTCCGCATATCCAGTTTTGTACATCAACAGTAAATCATTATGCAAAATGCTGTGGCAAATTGCTGCATGTCTTACATTACCATAGTTACTACACTTCAAAAGTGATTCTTTTACTGTAAAGTACTTTGGAATATCCTGAGGTTGTGAATGGTGTGTTTCTTCATAAATGCAAGTTTTTGCTGCCATGTGTTTTTCAAGCACATTTCCCCTCAAAAACCTGCAATAACTGACAATAGGTTAAGTGCAACAAGCCTCATTACAGTTGAGATATACTGGCACATTAAATTGGCTTCTATTTCCATCGCATTATTCGAGATAGTAAATGCCAGCTTAGCCAGCGACGCCCACATCCCATGAACAAATAAAGACAACAGTGTGGCAATTGCTGCATGATGAGCATATAGGATTTATTTCAGAGTTTAAAACCTGCCTGATTAATATATATTCAGCAACAAACAGCCCAACTAACAATTATCTGCTGTTGACTTGATTACAAAGTGTAAAATAAGTTTGAAACCTTCTCTTTTTCTGTCTTTGATCACATCTTTGGCCGGTTCCTGATTCTGTGCACTCAATTTAGCTCTGGTGTTGCTCCCAGTGTGCTCTTTATGTTGTCTCACGTGCATGAAAATAAATACATTGTAAATAGAAAGAGAAATAAAAAAATATGAAATAACAGCAGAACCTGAGAGATGAGGGAGTGCTGCTGATGTAGTGTTTTCACTTGGATTGTTATTAATGCAAATGTGGTGTACTGTTCTTAAGCAGGAACCCATTCACCACAAACCAAAGAAACATGTTCATTCGTTGTGCCTTTATTGAGTCACTAGCGAGTTTGGGGAGTCTGTCATTCCAAGGTAGCATTTTGGCCGATCCGGATCAACTTAGAGTCATAGAGTCATCGAGATGTACAGCATGGAAACAGACCCTTTGGTCCAACCCGTCCATGTCGACCAGATATCCCAACCCAATCTAGTCCCGCCTGCCAGCACCCAGCCCATATCCCTCCAAACCCTTCCTATTCATATACTCATACAAATGCCTTTTAAATGTTGCAATTGTACCAGCCTCCACCACTTCCTCTGGCAGCTCATTCCATACACGTACCACCCTCTGTGTGAAAAAGTTGATTAGCACTTACTTGTCTTGTAGTATAAATTCTTGTGATTAGCTGTAATTTGACAATCTTGTATTTATCCTGATGAATGCTGGATGAAAAGTTTCCACAACTTGTTTCCCTTTTCAGTAACATTCATGATGTTGTTTTATCAGGAACTACAGACTCACCATTATGTGGAAAGTTTATGGTTACTTTTTGCAGGATTTCATTTTAAAAAATACTAAAAATTGAACGTATAAACACTGCAGGTTTGTAATCTGAAGTACCTTTTAGCTGGTTATAAGTTAGCCATTCACATGTTATTGTGGACGTTTGGAAAAAGTGAAACTGGAACCCAGGTCCTCTGACTCAGAGTTAAGTAGTTGTATTGTCCTTACCACTGTGTGACATGATTAGATTAAATTCCCTACAGTATGGAAACAGGCCCTTTGGCCCAACAAGTCCACACCAACCCTCCAGAGAGTAACCCACCCAGATCCATTCCCCATATTTACCCCTGACTAAAGCACCTAACACTCTGGGCAATTTAGCATGGCCAATTCACCCAACCTGCACATTTTTGGATTGTGGGAGGAAACCAGAGCAAACCCACAATGACATGGGGAGAATGTGCAAACTCCACACAGATAGCTGCCCGAGGCTGGAATCAAACTCAGGTCCCTGGTGCTTGAAGGCAGCAATGCTAACCACTGAGCCACCATGCCACCCCATACATACAGTAGGTTCTTCTATAATGTGAATTGGCTATAACACAATTGAAGAATTTAGAACATTATTTGTAGAACGCAAATTTTTCTTACCTGTATTGGCTATAACACGATTCTAGACCCATAAGTTTAAATGGTGCTGCGATTACGCCATTTTCTTATAATGTGAGGTCGCTAGAGAATAGAACTATCACATTATATCAGAATGGACTGTACTGCAATAGTTAAGCATTGAATGTGGGCTAACTGCTTGGAAAGCAGCTACGTTTACCATAATGCCACCATTACAGGCCCTTTAAAACTTAAGACCAGATCATTGGATGAACTGAAAGGAAAAGCATTCTTTTCTTCTTGCAGTGGTTTCAGGTGTTTGGGGTAGACGTGTTGCTGCAAGGAGTTGCTACCTTCCCCACCTTTAATTTGATATGGCACAAGAAATGCAGTATGAACGATACCATCATGTTAATAGTTATACAAGGCAAAGTTCATCAGTCTCTGCATTTTTCTGGGTCTGAAGCAGCAGTTTCTTCTTCACTGCATTCTCCAGTGACCACCCAAGACTTTAAGTCTCATCTGCTGTTTGGTGAATATTCTATCTCTTATGGTAGCCCCTGACTAAGTGTAAAACCGCAGGTTGAGAAAAATATCAGCCATCCGTAGAGCAAAGTCTGTCACCTGAGATGTACAAAGTCAGGAATTGCAACTTCATTTTAATATTAGTAGCTGCAAAAGTTTGTGACCCTGCTCGGCACATAGAAGAATGTTTAGCTAATGTGCACCCCTTAATTTAGCATTTTGTGGGTATAATTATATTAGCCAAATTGTATAATATATACATCTTGAGGGTAAATAGATAGGGCATATTTCCCAGACATCATGTATGATTGTGTACAGTTTTGATTCTTTCCAGGAATAAAGGGGTTGGCATCTTGAGGAAAAGTTAAGCAGGTCGGGCCTGTACTTAGTGAAGTTTTGGAGAATGAGGGGTGACCTTTTTGAAACATATAAGAGTCAAATAGGCTTGATAGGGAAGGTACGGTGGCACAGTGGTTAGTACTGCTGCCTCACAGCGCCAGAGACCCAGGTTCAATTCCCTACCTCATGCGACTGACTGTGAGGAGTATGCACATTCTCCCTGTGTCTGCGTGGTTTTCCACCAGGTGTTCCAGTTTCCTCCCACAGTCCAAAAGTGTGCAGGTTAGGTGAATTAGACCACAAGACCATAAGACATAGGAGCGGAAGTAAGGCCATTCGGCCCATTGAGTCCACTCCGCTATTCAATCATGGCTGATGGGCATTTCAACTCCACTTACCCGCATTCTCCCCATAGCCCTTAATTCTTTGTGACATCAAGAATTTATCAATTTCTGCCTTGAAGACATTTAGCGTCCCAGCCTCCACTGCACTCTGTGGCAATGAATTCCACAGGCCCACCACTCTCTGGTTGAAGAAATGTCTCCGCATTTCTGTTCTGAATTTACCCCCTCTAATTCTAAGGCTGTGTCCACGGGTCCTAGTCTCCTCGCCTAACGGAAACAATTTCCTAGCGTCCACCCTCTCCAAGCCATGTATTATCTTGTAAATTTCTATTAGATCTCCCCTTAATCTTCTAAACTCCAATGAATACAATCCCAGGATCCTCAGCCGTTCCTCATATGTTAGACCTGCCATTCCAGGGATCATCCGTGTGAATCTCTGCTGGACACGCTCCAGTGCCAGTATGTCCTTCCTGAGGTGTGGGGACCAAAACTGGACACAGTACTCCAAATGGGGCCTAACCAGAGCTTTATAAAGTCTCAGTAGCGCAACGGTGCTTTTATATTCCAACCCTCTTGAGATAATTGACAACATTGCATTCGCTTTCTTAATCACGGACTCAACCTGCATGTTTACCTTTAGAGAATCCTCAACTAGCACTCCCAGATCCCTCTGTACTTTGGCTTTACGAATTTTCTCACCGTTTAGAAAGTAGTCCATGCTTCTATTCTTTTTTCCAAAGTGCAAGACCTCGCATTTGCTCACATTGAATTCCATATTGGCCATGCTAAATTGCCGTAGTGTTAGATGAAGGGGTAAATGTAGGAGAATTGCAGGTCGGTGTGGACATGTTGGGCTGAAGGGCCTGTTTCCACACTGTAAGTAATCTAAATCTAATCTAATTATCACAGGGGAATCTGGAGCTGTTTAAAAAAAGGGGTCTCAGATTTAATATGGAGATAACGTTTTTTTTGTGAGGCCATTAATCTCTAGAAGTATCTTCTCCAGAGAACTGTGGAAAATGGATCATTGTATTTATTTAAGATTATATTGGACAGATTTTTGGTCAATAAGGGAATCAAGGTTCATGGAGGAGAAAGTGAGGTCTGCAGATGCTGGAGATCAGAGCTGGAAATGTGTTGCTGGAAAAGCGCAGCAGGTCAGGCAGCATCCAGGGAACAGGAGAATCGACGTTTCGGGCATAAGCCCTTCTTCAAGAATTCCAATCAAGGTTCATGGTTGGGTCTGATAGGGAAGTGAATTTAAAGACACAAACAGATTTTATTCAGTGGCAGAATAAGGACAATGGACTGAATGCCATAATCCTTCCCTTGTTTTTTATGAACTTGCTTATTTAAAGGAGTTTAATTCTTGATGCACATCACATAAGTTGAACCCAGAGTAAATTGTTTTGCGCTATCTATATTGTAATATTTGACAATATAATGATTGAATCAAACTTGATTCTTTTATCGAGCTATATTGATACCCAGTCTGGCCAATCTTACAACTTTGAGATTCCCATCATTATTTTCAAGCCTTGTGTGGTCTCATCCCTTCCCTCATATTCATACAATCCATGTTCTCGTTTGGTTCAAACCTCTTGCAAATCCCCAGTTTAATCACTCTACTACTTGTTGCAGTCCCTTCAGCTGCTTGGTACTACTGTTCTGAACCTCTCTGTTCCTTTCCCTCTCTCCTTAAAATACATGTTAACATCTACCTGGATGGATCAGCTTTTTGGCCACTTCTCTTAATATTTCCTTAAATAAGAAATTTTGTTTGATAATGCTTCTGTGACACACCTTGGGATATTTTGTTGTGTTCATTAATTCTTTATTAAATTTCATTATCGAATTTCAAGCCATTTTATCATATTTTTGTTTCTCTTTCTTTCAGTTACTTGATTACTTTGTTTGTGACTTTTTGCTAGGATTAGGGTGAAGATTTATGAAGCAATCTACTGCAAACATAAAACAATTAATTTCAAGATATAAAACAATGAAGGAAATGATGAAAAATATTGAATTGAATATATTTATTATCCACAGGTTATTAGATTATTATATCTGTTCTAATTGTTTCCATTCATTTAGGGGTGGCATGGTGGCTCAGTGGTTACCACCACTGCCTCACAGTGCCAAGGACCTGGGTTTGTTTCCACCTTTGGGTAACTGTCTGTGTGGAGTTTGTACATTCTCCTCATGTCTACATGGGTTTTCTCCGGTTTCCTCCCACAGTCCAAATACATGCAGGTCAGGTGGATTGACCATGCTAAGCGAGTTTTGAGAAGTTGAGGTTCTGGAAGGTTCATTTCCAGATGTTGCGTCACCCTATTAGGTAACATCTTCAGTGGACCTCTGGGCGAAGCACTGTTCATCATTCCTGCTTTCTATGTATGTGTTTGGGTTTCTTTGGGTTGGTGATATCATTTCCTGTGGTTATGTCATTTCCGGTTCTTTTTCTCAAGGTAGATGGGGTCTAACTCAATGTGTTTGTTGATAGAGTTCCGGGTGGAATGCCATGCTTCTAGGAATTCTCATGCATGTCTCTTATTGGCTTGTCCTAGGATGAATGCGTTGTCCCAGTCGAAGTGGTGTCCTTCTTTATCTGTATGTGAGGATACTAGTGAGAGAAGGTCATGTTGTTTTGTGTCTAGTTGATGTTCATGTATCCCGGTAGCTCGTTTTTTTGCCTGTATGTCCAATGTACTGCTTGTTACAGTCCTTGCACAGTATTTTGTAAATGACATTAGTTTTGCTTGTTCCCTGTATAGGATCTTTCAAGTTAATTAGCTGCTGTTTTAGTGTGTTGGTAGGTTTGTGAGCTACCATGATGCCAAGGGGTTATGCCATGTTAAATTGCCCATAGTGAGCAGTGATATGTAGGTCAGCTGGGTTAGCCATGGGAAAATGCGGGGTTACAGGTTTGGGATAGTTGCGTGGGTCTGGGTGGGATGCTCTTTAGAGGATCGGTGTGTAGACTTGATGGGGCAAATGGCCTGCTTCCACACTGTAGGGATTCTATGATTTCTGCTGTTCCTATAAGAAACATTAACTTTGAATTGGAAAGTATCCGCTGGATCAGAGGTGGTGCTAATTGGAATGGCTCAAAGAGCTCTTATAGCACAGAAAGAAGCCATTTGGCACATCAAGGCTGCTGCGTCCTCTGAATGATCAATTCACCTAATACCATTCCCCAGTCTTCTTTTCACTTTGCATTCTTCTAAGAATCACAATATCACTTTATAATCTTCTTAACATTAAAACTAATGGATGCAGAATACACACTTATCATTCATTCACAGCTGGCAGTGCCAGGCATGGAGCTTGAACCTTTAACTGACCGTCCTGTGACAAACAGCAGTACAACACTGGCATCTGCCAGCAACTGGAATTCTCTTTACAATGTTCATATTTGTAACTCGGAGTTTGCTACTGCCGTCACTTTCCTTCTTGTATTTTCTTTTCATCAGTATTTTTCTTTCAAATACGTTTAACTTCAGTTCTTCTGGGGAGAATCGTCGCTAGAGAAAAACCAACCATCTCTGGCCTTATTTTCCAATTGCCTTTTATGTTCTTCATTACAATCAGGATTCATGTCCTGATTTCCTTGGTCTCTATTCCAAAACTGTGTTTTAATAAAGACAAATTTAAAGTGCACTTTAGAATAACGAGTTTCATGCCAAAATATAGGAAGAAATAAAGACAGTGAAAGAAGGATTGAGAGAGAAAATGTTTTAAAACAAAGCACTTAATTAAAAGAAATCGAACAACATGGCAAACCTGAAAGAATGAGATTGCAAACCTTTAATAGTTAATTTCCAGTCCCATATAGGTTAAGTAGTAGTAGTGAATTATTAACATCCTTAGATTTGGAATGAAATGACTTCACATTGTATTGGTGGCTTTACTTTGTATTGACTGCGCAAGCACAGGAACTGGACACTGCCTGAATGGAGAGCCAGATAACAAGATGCTGCTTCCCAAGGCTCATCATGGGCAGCGACTTCTCAATTTCCACATTTAACTGTGCAACACATAGAGTCATAGAGATGTACAGCATGGAAACAGGCCCTTTGGCCCAAATTGCACATGCTGCCCAGTTTTAACAATTTAAACTAGTCTCATTTGCATGCATTTGGTCAATTTCTCATCATGTACCTGTCCAAATGTTTCTGAAATGACAAAATTGTATTCGCTTTCACCACTACTTCTGGCAGCCTGTTGCAGACACTCACCACCTTTTGTATCCTCCCCTCTCACCTTAAACCTGTGACTTCTAGTTTTCAATTCCCTTGCCATGGGGTAAAGCTGACGGCTATCCATTTTATCTATGCTTTTCATGATTATATAGACCTCTATAAGGTCACCTCTTAGTATCCTACTCTGCAGAGAAAAAAAGTCCCAGCCTATCCAACCTATAACTCAAGCCTTCCAGTCCAGGTAGCATTCTAGTAAATCTTCTCTGTCGTCTTCTTAGTTTAATAAAATGCTTTTTATAATAGGGTGGCCAGAACTGATCTTTGCTGACTTTGCCTGTAGCTGTGGCATTTGTACATAGACCATACTGAGAGCAAGGAACTTTGGTGTTCTTTAGATAGCAATGGTTACTCCAGGAATTAAGTAGCTGGTTAATCAAAGGCCTAAGTAGGAAGTAAATGGTTGCAAATGCGAATATCACCGATAAATGAAAATAATTTGCATTTTACACACTCTCTCATTGTAGCCTAGAAGTACCCTTGTGCTATTGTGTGGCATTGTTTGCTGAGGTAATCATCCTAGATTATTAGTGCTTAAGCAGTTAAAATACAAAATGACAATTTGCCTGACAGGTAACTCTTGCAACAACAAGAATGCAGTTTCTGAAAAAATATTTGAACATTTTTGTTTATTAGTTATGAAGTCATTGGAGATTGATTGTTTAAACGACAATTGACTGTTCAGCCAAAATTGAATGTGCTGACTTTTTAATTGACAATGGAAAATAGTGCATCATGAGGTTGGACATGTTGAAAATGCTAGCTGTGTGTCAAATCTTTATACAGCCACAATATCAATAAGATTAAATTATTCTAAATACATACTGGACAAATCAGCATTACCACAGTGGTAAATCCTTGAGCAAAGATTGGGAATGGGAATTACTACAGCTCACGACGGAAAGAAAGTAGACTGATCATATTCTCTAAAACATGGAGTGGGCTCATGGGAATTGACACAAACCACGAAGTCGCCATCTACATAAACTGCAAAGACACATTTGTTTCTAAGATGGTGCATCAACTCTTTTTTTTCCCCAAGGACAATTCCACAATGGGGCAAGCTGCCAAAGGAAATATTCACAGCCCCTGCACTTGAAATATACAAGAACCATCCATCAATTATTCCCATTTATAAGCTTTCATTGTCAGGACTGGTGTCTCAACAGATATACTTAGCACATGTCAAAAGATCTGTGTTGCCAATGCAACTAAATCAGAGCAGAATATTCTTCCTGGTTTACTGTCCTATCCCCCCCGAGTCCAGGCCTCGACACTGTCCTATCCCCCCTAGTCCAGGCCTCGACACTGTCCTATCCCGCCAAGTCCAGGTGCTCCTGCCCCACTGAACTCATCTCTACCTACCTCGACACTGTCCTATCCCCCCTAGTCCAGGAACTCCCCACATACGTTTGAGACACCACCCAGGCCGTCCACCTCCTCCAAGACTTCCGTTTCCCCGGCCCCCAACGCCTCATCTTCACCATGGATATCCAATCCCTCTACACTTCCATCCGCCATGACCAGGGCCTCCAAGCCCTCTGTTTTTTCCTCTCCAGACATCCCCAACAGTAGCCTTTCACCAACACTCTCATTCGTTTGGCCAAACTGGTCCTCATCCTTAACAATTTCTCCTTTGAATCCTCCCACTTCCTCCAGACCAAAGGGGTAGCCATGGGCACACGTATGGGCCCCAGCTATGCCTGTCTCTTTGTTGGCTACATAGAGCAGTTGGTCTTCTGTAATTATACCGGCACTACTCCCCACCTCTTCCTCCGTTACATTGATGACTGCATTGGCGCCACCTCGTGCTCCCGCGAGGAGGTTGAGCAATTCTTCAACTTCACCAACACATTCCACCCTGACCTTAAATTTACCTGGAACATCTCTGACACCTACCTCCCCTTCCTGGACCTCTCCATCTCCATTAATGACGACCGACTTGACACTGACATTTTTCACAAACCCACCGACTCCCACAGCTACCTGGATTACACCACTTCCCACCCTACCTCTTGCAAAAATGCCATCCCGTATTCCCAATTCCTCCGCCTCCGCCAGATCTGCTCCCAGGAGGACCAGTTCCACCACAGAACACACCAGATGGCCTCCTTCTTTAGAGACCGTAATTTCCCTTCCCACGTGGTTAAAGATGCCCTCCAACACATCTCGTCTACATCCCGCACCTCCGCCCTCAGACCCCACCCCTCCAACCGTAACAAGGACAGAACGCCCCTGGTGCTCACCTTCCACCCTACCAACCTTCGCATAAACCAAATCATCCACCGACATTTCCGCCACCTCCAAACAGACCCCACCACCAGGGATATATTTCCCTCCCCACCCCTTTCCGCCTTCCGCAAAGACTGTTCCCTCCGTGACTACCTGGTCAGGTCCACGCCCCCCTACAACCCACCCTCCCATCCTGACACTTTCCCCTGCCACCGCAGGAACTGTAAAACCTGCGCTCACACCTCCTCCCTCACCTCCATCCAAGGCCCGAAAGGAGCCTTCCACATCCATCAAAGTTTTACTTGCACATCCACTAATATCAATTATTGTATCCGTTGCTCCCGATGCGGTCTCCTCTACATTGGGGAGACTGGGCGCCTCCTAGCAGAGCGCTTTAGGGAATATCTCCGAGACACCCACACCAATCAACCACACCGCCCCGTGGTCCAACATTTCAACTCCCCCTCCCACTCTGCCGAGGACATGGAGGCCCTGGGCCTCCATCACCGCCGCTCCCTCACCACCAGACCCCTGGAGGAAGAACGCATCATCTTCCGCCTCGGAACACTTCAACCCCAGGGCATCAATGTGGACTTCAACAGTTTCCTCATTTCCCCTTCCCCCACCTCACCCTAGTTCTAAACTTCCAGTTCAGCACTGTCCCCATGACTTGTCCGGACTTGTCCGACCTGCCTATCTCCTTTTCCACCTATCCACTCCACCCTCTCCTCCCTGACCTATCACCTTCATCCCCTCCCCCACTCACCCATTGTACTCTATTCTACTTTCTCCCCACCCCCACCCTCCTCTAGCTTATCTCTCCACGCTCCAGGCTCACTGCCTTTATTCCTGATGAAGGGCTTTTGCCCGAAACGTCAATTTTGAAGCTCCTTGGATGCTGCCTGAACTGCTGTGCTCTTCCAGCACCACTAATCCAGAATCTTTCTCACTTTGTCCTGGGTCTGCAGCTTTTTCCAGTAGATGGCAGCATGCCTTATATTAATAATTAACCAATGGATGAGTTGAGTTGACTTTTATAGTGTGTACTGTGATTCTGCAGATTTGCTCAGCACTGAGTTCTGAATTCTCAACATCTACCTCTTTAATCTCCTCTAATATTTAAGAATAATTGTGACAGGCACATATATCGACATTAATCTAAGTGCTCAAACTGTCTCCTCTTCTTTTCCTGATTCTCTTCCCTGATTATCTTCAGCACAGTTTAGGTATTACCATTCTTACATGACACTTAGCTAATAATGTAATTTATCCACCAACAGCAATGAGCAGCGCTGCTGCTGGGATGGCAGTCTTATATTGAATGCAGTTAAATTAACATTATGGTTCCTCTACAATACAAATACCGTTTGAAGTTTGAAAGTTTTATGAAAGTTAATGCTTAGTAACTGTGCACAGGTTGAGCCATTAATAAAAGTATTCAGAGATTGTAAAATTGTAAAATAATGGGCCACTTTGGTAACAGACTGCAGTGAAACACATGCTCAAAACAAATAAACTAATAGCTCTGCAGGGGATAAAATTAGAAATGTAATAGATTTCACAACTAATTGGCCAGATTCTCAACTTCACACCAGTGTAGTCCCTGCTGCTTCATTTACAATAATCTAATTTCTTGGAAGTTAATACCACTCCTCTCATCTGTGCTGAATAGATTCCAGAAGAAGCTGGAATTTGCCTGTGGGTGTCACTGAGTCAATTCATTCCTGTTTAAACCAACACGATGAGACATTCATTTCCTTTCAGCCGATGTGTGATAAACCCAGCAAAGGAAGCAAGGTGGAGGGTCTGGCCCGTCTGCATCAATGGAGCTGAGGTGGAGATGGTCGAAATCGTCATGTTCGTAGGAGTGACGATCACCAACAATTTATCCTGGTCCACCCACATTGACACAATGGCCAAGAAAGCACAACAACACCTCAACATCCTCTGGAACTAAGGAAATTCAGGATGTCCATAATGACTCTTAACAATTTTTATAAGTGTACCATAGAAAACGCTCTAGCCAAATGCATCGTGGCTTGGTACGGTAACTGTTCTGCTCAGGACCATAAGAAACAACAGAGAGTTGTAAACACAGTAACTTTCAAATTTAATGTTGATCTCACTCTTTGTGCACCTTCTCTGCAGCTGCAACATTGAATTTCTTACTCTGTTCTATCAACCTAATGCACTTTGTATGGCATGATCTAAATAAGTTTAGCTTATTCTGGAAATGTCTGGATTTCTGGCAGTAGAATATATAAGGTGTGAGCTCAGAGTGCTGCAGCAGATCAGAGACTGAAGACTGGGAGTTCACATCAGTCAGTTTGAGGGAAGTGAGAGTAGAGGCAGAGACAATGCAGAGCTATCGGGCTTCCCACCCTTCACGTCACTGCCAACTGTGAATGAACAGACTGTCCCCATCAACATCACCTCGGAGACAACAACCACTCCCCGGCTCAATCCTGACCAAGAGACAGAGAAACAGGAGAGTGGGAAGGATGTGGGGATCAAGAAAGCTGAAGAATAGTTGGCCACGAATCACTCATTTATAGCAAACTCTTTAAGTTAAAATAATTTCTCTCGTACAGAATTCCCTTAATTGAGAATTATGTAAGTTAGAGTGACATATCAGTTTTCTTTTTATCAAGTAAATAGGCAGAATCATCATAATTAAATTTCAAAGGTATTTATTTTTCCAATATACATACAGAAATAAACCACGTGAACAATGATAATAGCAGTGTACAGGTTTCCAAGTTGAAAACTATTAACTGGACAACAATATCTCTTTATCTGACATTCACAGAAATTCATTGCTGCTTTTGAACAATTATTACAATGTCATCAGTTCATTGTAACAAAGCCATACGGGGAGAATGCAGGTAAGTGGAGTTGAAATGCCCATCGCCATGATTGAATGGCGGCGTGGACTCGATGGGCCGAAAGGACTTACTTCTGCTCCTTTGTCTTATGGTCTTATGACGGTTCATCTGTTCTTCAGCTTTCTTGTTCACCACATCCTTCCCACTCTCCTGTTTCTCTGCCTCTTGGTCAGGATTGAGCCGAGGAGTGGTTGTTGTCTCCGAGGTGATGTTGATGGGGACGTTCCGTTCACTCACAGCTGGCAGTGCCAGGGGCGGGGCTTGAACCTTTAACCGACCGTCCTGTGACAAACAGCATCGAAGAGCTTCAGCATCGACATCCTCTGGCAGCTGGAATTCTCTCCTGAACTCTTCATATTTGTAGCTGTAACAGCCGCTGCCATCATCACATTTCTTCTCGTGGTTTCCTGTCACCAGCACTTTTCTTCCAATTACTTTCACCCTCAGGTCTTCTGGGGAGAAGTGCTGGACATTCAGGGACACCGAAAAGCCATCTCCATCCTTGTCCTCGGATTGTCTTTTACCTTCTCCATTAGCATCAGATTTGTTGTCTCGAGTTCCTGGTATTTCCCCAAAACATTCTGCTGTCAGCTCCTCAAGAACTCGATGGATGAACTTCATGCCCTTTCTCTCTTCTTCCACCTGTTCCCACATGTTACATTCAAGTGGTTCCCAGAGCCTGTGTGCAACAGGCGCCAGTGTGTATACAGGCTGCTGGCACAGACGTGAAGGGTGGAAAGCCCGATAGCTCTGCATTGTCTCTGCCTCTTCTCTCACTTCCCTCAAACTGACTGATGTGAACTCCCAGTCTTCAGTCTCTGATCTGCTGCAGCACTCTGAGCTCACACCTTATATATTCTACTGTCAGAAATCCAGACATTTCCAGAATGTCCTCAAGTTTGCTGGGTTTATCACACGTGAGCTGAAAATACATGACGTCACATCTCAGCCTGACTTTAAACAAGAATGACTCGACTCAGTGACACCCACTGGAGGACATCCACAGACTTCTGGAATGTACTCAGACAGTGATATCATAGATGGGCGGGGCAATGTTAATGATTGACAGCTGAGCAGAAGGCTGAGTCTGGGCAGGAAAGTGGGGTTTGTTCAAACACAGAGGAGAATAATTTATTGAAATAACAACTCATGACAAGCAGGAATGACGAGGCAGTGGTTAGTTTTTCTGATATTCCTGTTTTCAGTGACTTTATTGATATGACAGTGATATTGATCTGTTTCAGAAAGAGGGAAATGTAAATGAGTTTTCTTTAAGATCAGTAAAGTCTTGATTGCCTGCAGCCAATTACCTTGTTTGTGATAATGATAACGTATAGTAGAAAATGAAACAGCTCAAAATGAAGCTTTAATATTATAAAACGTCGTTGCAAATAATGGGTTTGGTACAGGATTTCCAGTTACTGCATAGAAAGTGAAGATTGTGCAAAAAATGGTTCAGCTCGACCCAGCAACAAACAAGGCCATTCGGTCCACCAGGCCAGTGGTATCCCTTTGGAAGCACTATCCAATTACTCACACCTCCCATGATCTTTTCCAAAACTCTGCAAGTTCTGTTTTAGCAAGTGTACGTACAATATCAGTTTGTGAGAGGCCTTTGAATCTGCTCCCTCTTCACATTAACATTGTCCTTTCCAGTTCACAAGAAATAGCACAACCGTAGGAGAATAACTAACTGTATTTAGGTTCAATATTAATTCAGAATTTCTGACAATTGCACTGCATGTAATATGTTTGTAATGGATCTCCTGTGGCATTGCTCGCTTCTACACGAGCGCTACTGAGATCGTTAATATTTCTTGCTGTTCTGTAAATCACTTGCTTGTCAGTCAGTGTGATCCAGTCAATGTGCTGATGGAACCAAGTTTCTGAGTGGCATTGAGGGAAATATTACACATCTTCCTGATGTTGCACATAGGGACCATTCATTGAAACATTAGATTCAAAGGGTCTATGGTAATATCGTATATGCTAAACTGATGTGTCACATCAAGCAGAAATCCTGGAGTCGGAGGATTCGTTTAAAAATAAGTTCCTGCCCATCGAAGGTACATATCACTAGAATTGTACTCTTTTGGGGGTTATCAGTTTGAATTCTCTTCCCCAGTGATCATTGGAGGCTACAGCATTGAATGCATTTGAGGCTTTGTACAGATTGTTGTTTAAATAAGGAGTGATCAGTTACCTGGGAGGCAGGATTGCAGTGTTCTGTCCACCATTAAATCATTGTTGACCTTGTGGAATACAGAAACGCGTTTGATGGGTGGAATGACCTACTGATGTACATAATAGCATAAGAACGTAAGACCTTGGAGCAGGAGTAGGCCCTCTGGCCCTTCCAGCCTGCTCCGTCACTCAATAAGGACATGGTTGATCTTTTTGAGCCCTCAGCTCCACCTACCTGCCCTCTCACTGTAACCCTTAATTCCTTCATTGTTGAAAAAAGTCTACTTTAACTTTAAAAACCTTTACTGAAGTAGCATCAATGACTTCAGTATGCAAAGAATTCCATAGATTCACAACCCTCTGGGTGAAGAAGTTAATTCTCAATTCTGCTCCCCCTAAGTTTGAGTCTGTGTCCTCTTGTTGCAATTTCACCTGTCAGTGGAAATATCTTCTCTACGTTTATCTGATCTATTCCCTTCATAATATTACGTGTTTCTACAAGATCCCCATTCATTCTTTCACATTTCAATGAATATAATCCCATTCTACTCAGTCTCTCCTCATACGTCAATCCCCTCAACTCCAGAATCAATCGTGTGAAGCTCCTCTGCACCCTCTCTCATTCCAGTACATCCTTTCTCACGTAAGAGACCAAAAATGCACTCAATACTCCAGGTGTGGCCTCACGAGTACCCTATACAGCTGCAACATAGCGTTCCTGCTTTTAAACTCAATCATTTTTGCAATGAAAGACAACATTCTTTTTGCATTCCGAATTACGTGTTGTACCTGCCTTTGATTATTCATGCACAGGGACACCCAGATCCCTCTGCATCACAGCACGCTGCAATGTTTTACCATTCAACTCATAGTCCTTTATATTGTTAGTCTTACCTAAATGGATGACCTCGTATTTAGTAACACTGCATTCTTTCTGCCAGACCTTTACCTACTCACTTGAAATATCTAAGTTCCTCTGCAAAGTTTCACAGTCCACCACTTTGCTGTGCCACTCATCTTACTGTTATCTGAGAAATTTGAGACATTACACGTGGTTGTCAATTCCAAATCATCTCTGTAAATTGTGAATAATTGTGGTCCCAACACTGTTCCAATTTTTAATGTTGAGGTGTGTAGTATCATTAATATTGTTGAAACAGAAACTGACATATTTGTTGCTTCTGATGGAAGTAACTTCACCTTCTCTCCCTGACAGTCACAATGATCAATTAACCACAATGAAAGTGTTTCCCACCGTTCAATAACTGAGTAGTGGACAGACTGGTGTCTGAGTTGGACGACAACCTGTTGTTGCTCATGACAGTGACGCTGCAGGGATTATCCCTGAGACTGAGGTGTACACAATTATTTCAGCACAGTCTCTTCACAGTAGCTTGACATCTTTGACAGACCTGAGCTCAGACATAGGTAGATCGTGACCACCTCATTTTGTTTCTGTATTTTAAATTAATCCAAGTAAAAAAGACTTCTTTCCCTTAAATGAGAATTATGTAAGTTAGAGTGATACATCACTTTTCTTTTTATCAAGTAAATAGGCAGAATCATTATAATTAAATTTCAAAAGTATTTATTCTTCCAATATACATTCAAAAATAAACCACAAGAACATCATAACAGCACTTTATAGGTTTCCAAGTTGAAAACTATTAATTGGACAGCAATATCACTTTATCTCACGTTCACAGAAATTCATTGCTGCATTTGAACAATTATTACATCTTCAGCTGTTCATTGTAACAGAGTCTTAACCGCTCATCTGTTCTTCAGCTTTCTTGATCCCCACATCCTTCCCACTCTCCTGTTTCTCTGCCTCTAGGTCAGGATTGAGCCGGGGAGTGGTTATCGTATCCGAGGTGATGTTGATGGGTACAGTCCGTTCATTCACAGCTGGCAGTGCCAGGCGCGGGGCTTGAACCTTCAACCGACCGTCCTGTGACAAACAGCATCGAAGAGCTTCAGCATCGACATCCTCTGGCAGCTGGAATTCTCTCCTGAACTCTTCATATTTGTAGCTGTAACAGCCGCTGCCATCATCACATTTCTTCTCGTGTTTTCCTGTCACCAGCACTTTTCTTCCAATTACTTTCACCCTCAGGTCTTCTGGGGAGAAGTGCTGGACATTCAGGGACACCGAAAAGCCATCTCCATCCTTGTCCTCGGATTGTCTTTTACCTTCTCCATTAGCATCAGATTTGTTGTCTCGAGTTCCTGGTATTTCCCCAAAACATTCTGCTGTCAGCTCCTCAAGAACTCGATGGATGAACTTCATGTCCTTTCTCGCTTCTTCCACCTGTTCCCACATGTTACATTCAAGTGGTTCCCAGAGCCTGTGTGCAACAGGCGCCAGTGTGTATACAGGCTGCTGGCACAGACGTGAAGGGTGGAAAGCCCGATAGCTCAGCATTGTCTCTGCCTCTTCTCTCACTTCCCTCAAACTGACTGATGTGAACTCCCAGTCTTCAGTCTCTGATCTGCTGCAGCACTCTGAGCTCACACCTTATATATTCTACTGTCAGAAATCCAGACATTTCCAGAATGACCTCAAGTTTGCTGGGTTTATCACACTTGAGCTGAAAATACATGACGTCACATCTCAGCCTGACTTGAAACAAGAATGACTCGACTCAGTGACACCCACTGGAGGGTATCCACAGGCTTCTGGAATGTACTCAGACAGTGACATCATAGATGGGTGGGGCAATGTTAATGATTGACAGCTGAGCAGAAGGCTGAGTCTGTGCAGGAAAGTGAGGTTTGTTCAAACACAGAGGGGAATAATTTATTGAAATAACAAGCAGGAATGACGAGGCAGTGTTTGGTTTTTCTAACATTCCTGTTTTCAGTGCCTTTCTCGATATGAATGTGATATTGATCTGTTTCAGATGGAAGAAATTGTAAATGAGTTTTATTTAGTAAAAAGTCACGCCACACCAGGTTACAGTCCAACAGGTTTAATTGGAAGCACTAGCTTTCGGAGTGACACTTCTTCATCACTATCAACTGATGAAGGAGCGTCGCTCCCAAAGCGAGTGTGTGTTTCCAATTAAACCTGTTGGACTATAACCTGGTGTTGTGTGATTTTTAACTTTGTACAGTCCAGTCCAAAACCGGTATCTCCAAATCATGAGTTTTTTTAAGTTCAGTGAAGTCTGGATTGCCTGCAGACAATTACCTTGTTTCTGATAATAACACATTTTAAAAAACGAAACACTTTGAAATGAAGCTGTGTCCTTTCATATAATAAAACCCTGTTGTGAATCCCGGGTTTGATACAGTATTTACAATTATAGAAAATGAAAAATGCGGAAAAATTGCTTTAGATCAACGCAGCAACAAACAAGGCCATTCGGTCCACCAGGCAGGTGTGATCCCCTTGGAATCACTATCCAATTACTCACATCTCCCATGGTCTTTTCCCGAACTCTGCAAACTCTGTTTTAGCAAGTGTATGTACAATCCCAGTTTGTGAGAGGTCTGGACTCAGTGACTGCTACTGGAGGAATTCCCGAGTCTTCCGGAATGTACTCAGAGAGTGACAGCTCAGATGGGAGGAGCAATGTCAATGATTGACAACTGAGCAGAAGGCTGGGAATGTGCAGGAAAGTGAGGGTTTGTAAAAGCAGAAAGGGGTTAATTGATTGAAATATAAACTCATGTCATGAGATAATGAAGTGGCTGTATTTGCTTTTTTGACTTTGGTATTTTAAATGATTTGAATGAGGTTGACGTGAAAGTTATCACCGAGAAAAATGGGGCGAAAGTTACATCAGTCGCTTTTAAATTGAATAAAGTATTTATTCCATCCTTAAAGCCATTTGCTGTTTTGTAATTGTCCTGAAATATATTTAAAGGTGAAAAATGTAGAAGTGAAGCTGCTGCATCCTTTTGAATTACTAAGCCCTGTGGCTAATTATGAGACCATATGAGATTTCCAAAATGGAAAATATACGACATTACATTTAGAATGTGACAGCAGATGGCGAGGCCATTCGGTCCACCAGGTCAGTGTCAACTCTTCGGAAATGCTGTGCAATTACTCCCACCTCCCATGTTCTGTTGCTAAGCTCTGCAAATTCTGTCTTTGCAACTATAAGTACAATTCCAGTCTGTGAGAGGCCTTTGGGTCTGCGACCTCCTTGCACTCCCATTTTCCGTTGTGGTTTATGTGAAACGGGACCAAAGAAGCAGAACGACTAATCAAATTTTAGGTTCAATATAAATTTAATGGATCTTTGTGCTGCATTTAACATGTTTCTACTGTATCTCCTGTGGCATAAGTCGCTTCTACTCTTGGACTGTGGGTATTGTTGTTAATATTTCTCGCTGTTCTATAAACCACGTGTTTGTCAGTTAGTGTGATCTAGTAAATTGACTGATGGAACCAAGCTGTTGAGTGATATTGAGGGAAGTATGACACATCTTCCTGATGCTGTGCCACAGTGACCATTCTTTAAAACATTAGATTGAAAGGGTCTTCAAGAAGACCACCATCATCCCTGTGCCAACGAAAACACATGCAGCGTGCCTGAATGACTACTGCCCAGTGCCTCTGACCTCCATAATTATGAAGTGCTTCGAGAGATGAGTCATCGCTCATATCAACTCCTGCCTCCCAGCCTTCCTTGATTCCTTGCAATTTGCCTACCTGCGCAACAGATCCATGGCAGACGCCACCTCTCTAGCCTCCCAGGAACATAGGGATAATTAAGATACTTAGCTACTACAGCTCTGCTTTCAACACTATAATCCCAACCAAACCCATCTCCAAACACTGAGACCTGGGTTTCTGCTCTCGACTCAGCAATTGGATCCTCAACTTCCTCACCCACAGACCACAATCAGTGAGGATAGGCAACAGCAGCTCTTCCACAACAATCCTCAACACCGGTGTCCCGCAAAGTTGTATACTCAGCTCCTTACTGTACTCCCTGTACACTCATGGGTGGTGTGGCCAAATTTTATCTGAAATCCATCCCCAATTTGGCTGATGACATCACTATTATAGGCCGGATATCAAACAATGATGAGACAGAATACAGGCAGGAAAAACAATGCTTAGTGTCGTGGTACAAAGATAACAATCTCTCCCTTAAGGTCAGCAAAACTGAAGAGCTGACTTCAGGAAGCAAAGAGGAGGGGACACCCCTGTCTAAGTCAATGGAGCTGAGGTGGAGATGGTTGTGTGTGCGTTCCTCTGGAGTGACAATCACCAACAATCTACCCAGGACCACCATCATGGATGTGATGGTGAAGTCAGCACAACAACACCTCTTCTTCCTCAGGAAGTTAAAGAAATTTGGCATGACCATTGATCATTCATCTACTTTTGTAGATGCTAGACGCAACATAGAAAGCATTCTGTCTGGATGCATTATGGTTTGGAATGGCAAGTGCTCTGCCCAGGACTGTAATGAACTACAGAGACTTGTAAACAGAGCCCAGTCCATCACACAAACCAGGCTTCCATCCATTGACTCCATCTACACTGCTTCTTGTCTCAGAAAGGGGACCAACATCATCAAAGACCCCTTCCACCCCGGTTATAATCTCTTCCAAGCTCTTCCATCAGGCAGAAGATACAACAGCTGAAACACACGTATCAACATGTTGAAGAACAGATTCTTCCCTGCTGTTAGTAGACTCCTGAATGGAGCTGTCCAATTTAAATCTAATGTTGATCTTACTTTTTGTGCACTCTCTTTGCAGCCATAACATTGTATTCCTTGAACTGTTCGATCAATTATGCACTTTGTATGGTATGATGTATTTATACTACAGGCAAAACAAGCTTTTCACTGTACCTAGGTACGTCTGATGATACTAAATCAAATCAAATCAAACCTTGGCTTGTTAGCTGCTGAAAGGATGTGTCACATCAGGCAGAAATCCTCAAATCAGCAGCAGAGTTTAAAAATAAGGGCTCACCTACATAAGGTTCATATCAGGAGTATTGTCTTCTTTCAGGTGATTACCAGTTTGAATTAGAACATAGAAAAATACAGTGCAGTACAGCCCTCTGGCCCTCGATGTTGCGCCGATCCAAGCCCACCTAACCTACACTAGCCCACTATCCTCCATATGCCTATCCAATGCCTGTTTAAATGCCCATAAAGAGGGAGAGTCCACCACTGCTACTGGCAGGGCATTCCATGAACTAACGACTCGCTGAGTCAAGAATCTACCCCTTACATCTGTCCTATACCTTACCACCCCTTAATTTAAAGCTATGCCCCCTCGTAATAGCTGACTCCATATGTGGAAAAAGGTTCTCATGGTCAACCCTATCTAAACCCCTCATCATCTTGTACACCTCTATCAAGTCACCCCTAAATCTTCTTTTCTCCAATGAAAACACCCCAAGTGCCTCAGCCTTTCCTCATACGATCTTCCTACCATACCAGGCAACATCCTGGTAAACCTCCTCTGCACCCGTTCCAGTGCCTCCACATCCTTCCTATAGTATGGCGACCAAAACTGCACACAATACTCCAGATGCGGCCGCACCAGAGTCTTATACAACTGCAACATGACCTCAGGACTCCGGAACTCAATTCCTCTACCAATAAAAGCCAGTACGCCATATGCCTTCTTCACCGCACTATTTACCTGGGTGGCAACTTTCAGAGATCTGTGTACATGAACACCAAGATCCCTCTGCTCATCCACACTACCAAGTATCTGACCATTAGCCCAGTACCCCATCTTTTTGTTACTCTTACCAAAGTGAATCACCTCACACTTACCTACATTGAACTCCATTTGCCACCTTTCTGCCCAGCTCTGCAACTTATCTATATCCCGCTGTAATCTGACACATCCTTCCTCACTGTCAACAATTCCACTGACTTTCATATCATCCACAAACTTGCTCACCCAACCTTCTAGCCCCTCCTCCAGGTCATTTATAAAAATGACAAACAGCAATGGTCCCAAAACAGATCCTTGCGAAACACCGCTAGTAACTGCACTCCAAGATGAACCTTTACCATCAACTACTACCCTCTGTCTTCTTCCAGCCAGCCAATTCCTAATCCAAACCTCCAACTCACCCTCAATGCCATACCTCCGTACTTTTTGCAGTAGCCTACCATGGGAAACCTTAACAAACACCTTACTAAAATCCATATACACCACATCTACCGCTTTACCCTCATCTACCTCCTTAGTCACCTTCTCAAAGAATTCAATAAGGTTTGTGAGGCACGACCTGCCCTTCACAAAACCATGCTGACTACCCTTGATCACATTATTCCTATCCAGATGTTCATAAATCTTAACCCTTACAATTCTCTCTCAGACTTTGCCCACAACAGAAGTGAGACTCACAGGCCTATAGTTACTAGGGTTATCCCTACTCCTCTTCTTCAACAATGGAACCACATTTACTATCCTCCAGTCTTCTGGCACTACTCCTGTAGACAACGAGGACATAAAATTCAAGGCCAATGGCTCTGCAATCTCCTCCCTTGCTTCCCAGCGAATCCTAGGATAAATGCCATCAGGCCCAGGGGACTTATCTATTTTCACCCTTTCCAGAATTTCCAACACCTCTTCCCTACATACATCAAAGCCGTCCATTCTAATTAATTGTGACTCAATATTTATATCGGCAACAATGTCCTGTTCCTGAGTGAATACTGACGAAAAGTATTCATTCAGTGTCTCCCCAATCTCTTCAGCCTCCACACTCAACTTCCTACTACTTTCCTTGACTGGACCTATTCCTACCCTAGTCATTCTTTTATTCCTGACATACCTATAGAAAGCCTTAGGGTTTTCCCTCATCCTGAAGAAGGGCTTATGCCCGAAACGTCGATTCTCCTGTTCCCTGGATGCTGCCTGACCTGCTGCGCTTTTCCAGCAACACATTTTCAGCTTTTCCCTAATCCTACCAACTAAGGTCTTTTCATGTCCCCTCCTTGCTGCTCTTAGCTCTCTCTTCAGATCCTTCCTGGCTACCTTATAACTCTCAATCGCCCCAATTGAACTTTCACGCCCCATCTTTACATAGGCCGTCCTCTTCCATTTAACAAGGGATTCCAATTCCTTATTAAACCACGGCTCCCTCACACGACCCTTTCCTCCCTGCCTGACAGGTACATACTTATCAAGGACACTCAATAGTTGCTCCTTGAACAAGCTCCACATATCAATTGTGCCCATGCCTTGAAGCCTACTTTTCCAAGCCACGCATCCTAAGTCGTGCCTCACCGCATCATAATTTCCCTGCCCCCAGCTATAACTCTTGCCCTGCAGTGCACACTTATCCCTCTCCATCACTAGAGTAAAAGTCACTGAATTGTGGTCACTGTCCCCAAAGTGCTCACCGACCTCCAAATCTAACACCTGGCCTGGTTCGTTACCCAGAACCAAATCCAGTATGGCCTCACCTCTTGTTGGCCTGTCTACATAAATTCTCTTCCTCAATGATCAGTGGAGGCTGTGTCATTAAATGTAGTTAAGCTTTGTACATATCACAATTCACCTCACAGTCCAAAGATGTGCAAGTCAGGTGAATTGGCCATGCTAAATTGCCCGTAGTGTTAGGTAAAAGGGTAAATGTAGGGGTATGGGTGGGTTACGTTTCGGCGGGTCGGTGTGGACTTGTTGGGCCGAAGGGCCTGTTTCCACACTGTAAGTAACCTAATCTAATCTAATCTAATATCCTTGTTTAAATAAGGAGTGATGAGTTCTCCGGGAGGCAGGATTGCAGTGGTCAGTTTATCATTAATTGTGACCTCAAGGAATAGCAAAGTGAGCTTAAAGGCCGAATGGCCAACTTCTGTTCCTATTCTTTATGTTCAAGGGTATAGTATTATTAATATTATTGAAACAGAACCTTCATAAAAATTGGCTTTTGATGCAACTAACTTGACCTTCCATTCCCGGATAGCCACAATAATCATTTAACCCCAATGAAAGTGTATCTCTCCATCCAGTAACAGTGTAGGGTACAGATTGGGTTGGATGACAAACAGTTTTTGCTAAAAGAAACTGAAAGAACTGTGGATGCTGTAAATCAGAAACATAAACAAAAATAGAGGTTGCTGGAAAAGCTCAGCAGTTCTGGCAGTGTCCTCAGTTCTGAAGAATGGTCACTAGAACCACAACATTCACTTTGACCTCTTGAACCTTTCCATCAACTTCTGTTTTTGAAGTTGTTGTTTCTGATTATTGTGAAGCTGCAGGGAATATCTCTGAGATTGAAGTGTAGAAAATTGTGCAAGGACAGTGTCTGAACTGTAGTTTGATATCTTTTGACAGAGCTGGGTGCTGAAAAGATTTGCAAGGATGTTGGATCCACTGGAGTGTTGAGTTGTAAGGAGAGGCTGAATAGACTGGGACCTTTTCTCCAGGAAGACTGGAGGCTGAGGATGACCTTATAGAGGCTTATAAAATCGTGATGGACACAGATAAGGTGAACAGGCAAGATCTTTTTCCAAGGATAGGTGAGTCCAAAACTAGAGGGCTTCGATTTAAGGTGAGAGGGGAAAGATTTACAAGGGACGAGAAGGGCAACTTTTTCACACAGAGGGTGAGCTGGCAGAGAAAGTGGTAGAGGCCAGTACTCTAACAACATTGAAAAGACATTTGGCCAATTCCATGAGCAGGAAAGGTTTAGAGAGATATAGGGACTAGTGAAGTTTCCGATACCTGTTGGGCATGGTCGAGTTTACATGCTGGATGACTTGATGTCTCCGTGAGTATATGACCTGAGTTTTGACTTAGGCAGATCGAGACTGACTGATTTTATGCCCAGTTTTAACTTAATCAAACCTAAAAGGTGTACTTACCGTAACCGTGAATAAGGGAAGTCAGAGTGAAGATTATTCGTGATGTATCAGTTTTGCTTCTATCAAGTAAGAAGGTAGAATCATCATAGATAAAATTCAGAAATATTCATTGTTCCAATATACATGCATAAATAATTTACCGATACATGAATTCTGATAAAAGCACATTACAGATTTACAACTTGAATACAATGGATTTCACAAAAATATATTTTCATCTCACATTACAGAAACCCATTGCTGCTTTTGAACAATTATTATATCTTCAAAAGTTCATTGTAACAGAGTCTTATCTGGACATCTGTTCTTCAGCTTTCTTGTTCACCACATCCTTCCCACTCTCCTGTTCCTCTGCCTCTTGGTCAGGATTGAGCCGGGAGTGGCTGTTGTCTCCGAGGTGATGTTGATGGGTACGGTCCGTTCATTCACAGTTGTGACAAACAGCATCGAGCAGAGTGGTGGGTTTCAGGGCAGGGGCGTGCTGTAGGGACAGGTTAGCTTTGGCCAGTAAAGCGACCTCATAGCCAGTTCTCCAGAAGGCAATGAAATGTTGGGTTCCTGCTGGATTTAGCAGCAGGGAGACCGAATGGGGAACTAAAACAGTGCATGGGTGATCCAGCACGATGGGGATGGCCTTTTCTACTGTTATCGTGGCTGCTGCCACAGCTCTCAAACACGGCAGCGTTCCCCTTACAACAGGCGGTAAATGTACAGAGTAAAAACCAACAGGGCGCTGGAGATCCCCATGGAGCTGTGTTAAGATGCCGCATGTAAACTCCTCGGATTCATTGACATTGGGGTAAAATGGCTGAGTGTAGTCTGGAACCCCCAGGGCAGGAGCAGAGACTAATCGCTGTTTTAATTCAGTGAATGCCTGTTCCATCTTTGGTGTCCAGGTCACTTTTGTTGGCTGCTGTGGTGAGGATGCCTCCAGTAGGGGCTCGTCAATGGCACAGTGGTCTGGGATTCAGTGCCTGCAATAATTCATCATTCCCAGGAAAGTCTGCAGCTGAGTTCTTGTGGCTGGTGGGGGAAGCTGAGTAATGGCCATGACCTGTTCTTTGGATGGTGCCCTGAGGCCATGTGAGAGTTTGTATACCAAGGACTGTACTTTGTATTGGCAGAGTTGCATTTTCTCCATTGAAACCCTGTGTCCATCTTTTGCTAGACAGTGGAGCAATGCCTCAGTGTCCTGTGTGCATGATTCAGTTGAGGTAGAGGCCGGTAATAAACCGACCTTGTATTGGAGGAGGGTGCTGTGGCACAGCAAGTGTAGGGTGGAGAGGGTACGGTGTACTGCAGCAGCGTAGACTGTGAGGCTCTCGGCGTAACCCTGGGGAAGCCGGGTCCATGTGTACTGGCAGCCGCCGTACGTAAAAGCAAAAAGGTACTGGCTCTCGGGGGCCAATTTAATAGAGAAAAAGGCTGGGCAGAGGTCAATCACACAAAAACAGGTGGTGGAAGCAGGGATGCTGCTGAGTATGGTGTTAGTGTCCGTGACTACTGCGGAGCAGGAATCCACAATTGCATTTACAGTCCTCAGATCCTGGACAAAACGCCACTTTCTGGGCCTCCCGGGTTTTGGGATGGGTAGGATGGGTGTATTACATGGACTGGTCATGGGAACTAGGACACCCTGTTGTAGGAAGGAGTCAATAACCGGCTTGATCCATTCTACTGCTGCTGGCGACAGTGGGTATTGCCGTACAGGTGGCAGGATGGCTCCCTGTTTGAGAGTGACTGTGTGTATTAGGGTGGACACCACTTGGCGTGCATGGTTGGGGTGCTGTGTCCACAGTGATGCTGGAACATGGGCCAGCAACAGGGGGTTTCATGGGAGGGGGCAGTGCCGGGGTTTGCATGGTAAAAGTGGCTTGGAGTGTTGCAGGAGTGCAACACACACAGAACTCATCCTGCCCAAGTTAGGCAACCTCTACCAGGGGTACGGGGGCCTGACTAACTGAGGCAAAGTGGAGGGGTTACACGTCTAAAAGATAAGCCCAACCCCGGTACAACTGAGGGGACTCTAGGTGCTTGTGAGCACGACCAGGTGCAGCTGGAGCTGGCAGGGTCGGAGCTTCCAGGGCCATGGGAAATCGCTGCCTACAGCATGGAGTGGTGTGTATCCAGGATTTCCAGCGTGAGACCCTGAGGGGAGCAGTGGATGCTGGCATTCAACTTGCACAATGTCTGCCGACCCAGGAGGGCCACTGAGCATGAAGCAGAAATCATTGCAGTATTGTGGACAGTGACAGCTCTGATGCTGAAGTTGAGACGGTCAGATAGTCGCTCTACCATGGGTACTTCATACTCCCTGATGAGATGCTGCAGGCTTAAAATTATTTGGACCACGAAGCAAATTTAATTATGCCAATATAATTTTCTGAAAGCAGTATTGGTAGTTTGGGAGATTTAGTTTTCCAGTTTTCTTTTGCATTTTAATTCAGCCATATAAAATTCACGTTTATTCTTGTGCAGAATCATTCTGTACCTCAGTCCAGGATGCCAAAATGTTACTTACACTGTATTATACTATATCATTGAACTTTACTGTATTATTTTTAAATAAACATACTTCTGAAAACTCTGAGAGAGAAGCAGTGTACAGTCTGATGCCAATTTAGCTTTAGTGCAACCGCATGGATCTACTTTAGTCAATTCTTTGACTAGTTAGAGAGTGACAGAAGGGCAGTCATGGTGTATATGAAGAGCAGGAACATTAATACCTTATTAATAAAACTTATGCAGAACTTTGATTTCATAACTACTCATGGTTCATTAAAAGAAAAACCATCATAGATCACCAAACGCAAATTAATTCAAGACACCTCTGGATCTTCAGCTGTATGGATTGAAACATTCAATCACCAGCAAGCAAATGTACAAGCAAGGCCGAACACAAAGAGTCCAAGTTTCTCGAATGTTCAGTGATCATGTGCGTCCAGGCACTAAGACCCTGCTGAGTACCAGCATGAATTGTGACAGGCTGCCGGACTGTCTCTGCTCTCTCTCTCACTCTCCCTCTGTCCCTGTCTCTCTCTCTCTGTCCCTGTGTCTCTCTCTCCGTCCCTGTCTCTCTGTCCCTGTCTCTCTCTCTCTGTCTCTGTCCTTGTCTCTCTCTTTCACTCTCTCTGTCCCTGTCTCTCTCTCTCTCACTCCCTCTCTCTCTGTCCCTGTCTCTCTCTCTCTGTCACTCTCTCTGTCTCTGCTGCCCTGTGCTGCTGAGAAGCCAGTAACACAGCCCCCTCATCCAACCCCCCCCAGGATCAAGTTCCTCAGCAACAAGGGATGTGTGGTGTACTGAGGGAGGTCTCTGGTGCTGGGAGGGATTTGTTTTCTTTCAAAGGTTTCGGGACTCCATGATTTCAAGTTTGGGTTTGGGGCGTTGGGGCTGACCACTTCCCTAAACTTACCTAAAGTCATGCCATAAAGTGTCGCCGTACCTACCTTCCCAATTCTGCTCCCAAACAATATTGGCTGGTGACCTGTACAAACAGGGTATTCCCTACCTTACTCTCCAAGCCTGATGATTACAGTGGCACTTGTTACTTCCTGGAGAGATTCAGTGTCCGCGGACCGCTGCCTCACCGGCTCAAGTTAGACTTGTCCCCAGGGTGGTCCCTCTCCTGAGGATTGGGATCCCACAACCTCAAGGACCCCTGGTTCGAGCTGGGAATAGAGAACAGACTGCAGCACTGACAAACACAGAAACACACAGGACAAACAGATGAGAGAAAAACAGGACAAACACAAGACAGACAAACACAACAGCAGGGCCCCTGTCAACCTCCCACGATCTGGGGACTTCTTTGGATTGAAGCAACAATTTAATCGGCGATCTCTCCTCCTATCTTGCCAGGCTTCCCTTGCCCGTCCCGTCTGTCCCCTTGGCTGGATCAGGATCACGGCACGAGCCCTGGCTCAAGTCGGATCACGTGTCTGCCGAGTTGGTTAAAATTTAGATGACCAGTTCAGGAGCGTACTCGTCCACGTTATCAGGCAGAGTCCATGGTTGCTCAACGCCAAATTGCTGCAATAGTTGGATTGGAATTGTGGCTCCCCTCCTCAGTTGTCCAGCCTTTGCTCTCGGTCTGATCGAGAGTGTGTAGCTGGAAAAGCACAGCAGGTCAGGCAGCATCCGAGGAGCAGGAGAATCAACGTTTCAGGCATAAGCCCTTCATCAGGAATGAAGCTTGTGGGCCGGGGGCTGAGAGATAATATGGAAGGGATGGGATTGGGGGTGGGGGGGGGAAGTTAGCTGAGAAAGCAATAGGTGGATGAAGGTGAGGGAGAAGGTGAAAGGTCAGAGGGTGGGAGTGATGGACAGGTTCAGAGGGCGGTGCTGAGTTGGAGGCTTGAGAGTGGGATAATGTGGGGGAGGGGAAATGAGGAAGCTGTTGAAATCCATATTTATCCTGTGTGGTTTCAGGGGCCGAAGGCGGAATATGAGGCTTTCCTCCTCCAGGCGTCGGGTGGTAATGGTTTGGAAGTGGAGGTGGCCCAGGACCTGCATGTCCTTGACAGAGATGGAGTTGAAGTCTCCAGCCACAAGACGGGGGTGGGGTTGGTGGATGAGGGTGTCCCAGAGATGTTCTCTGAAACGTTCCGCAAGGAAGTGTCCTGTCTCCACCATGTAGAGGAGACCCCAGCGGGTGCAACAGATGCAGTAGATGACATTGATAAAGGTACAGGTAAATTTCTGATGGATGTGGAAGGATCCCTTGGGGCCTTGGACGGAGGTGAGGGGAATGGTGTGGGCACAGGTTTTGCACTTCCTGCAATAGCAGGGAAAGATGCCAGGAGTGGGGTAAGGGCTGGTGGGAGAGTATGGACCTGACGAGGGAGTCACGGAGGGAATGGTCTTTCCGAGCACCTATATGGGTGGGGAAGGAAATATATCTCTGGTGGTGGGGTGCGTTTGGAGGTGGCGGAAGTGGTGGAGGATGATGCTTTGTATGCGGATGTTGGCGGTGTGGAAGGGGAGGCTCAAGTAGGTTCTGTCCTTGTTGCGTTGGGAGGAGTGGTGTTTAAGTTGGTGGTGTGTGAAGTGGAGGAGTTGTGCTGGAGGGCATCGTCAACCACGTGAGAAGGGAAGTTGTGATCGTGGAAGAAGGAGACCACCTGGTACTTTCTGAGTTGGAATTGGTCATCGTGGGAACAGATGTTGCAGAGACTACACAAGCCAGATCGGCTGAAACTGACAAGCTGTTTATTACAAGCGATATTGCTGGAAGACAAATTAATCAAGGGTTCTCTTCCCTGTGCTGAGAATCAAGCCATTTTATATCGGAATATTGTACAATGATGCTAATTAAAAATAGGGAAAATACAATGGTCTTGATAATCAAGTGATCCAGTTACGATGGCGATAATCACAAAGCAGTTATCAGAAGAATGTCCTGAATCTGGATACAATGAAGCATCCTGGCAGCTTCAATCAGTTCGTAATTTGAGGAGATTCCAGCTCTCTTCGAGGGTAGGTGGGATGGTCTGTTTCCTTGGCATTAAGGTGTTTCCATTGTTGCTCACCTGTGAGCCAGGTGTTCTGGTGCCTCTCCAACTGACCTGAGCTTTGTGCGACTTTGGTATCACTGGGGTACGAGACTGCCCTTAGAGCTTTGGGACAGCTGTGTTTATCGGGTCCAGGAAGCATATTGTCAGGTTGTCTTGGGAAGTGTATTTCCTGGTTTGCGAGTGACTATGGTCATGTCTGGTTTCCTTTGTCAGCCTGTTTGGTCAATGCTGAGGCATTCTGGGTGTTTCTTGTATTGTTTGGACAGGCTTGATTTTCTGTGTTCTATGTGGCCATGCTGTGTGTAGGCAGGTTAGCAGATCTTTTCCCACAATTATAAAATCCCGTTGCGAATCATGAGTTTGATACAGGATTTCCAATTACTGTACAGAAAATGAAGAACGCGCAAAAATGGTTCAGCTCAAGCCAGCAACAAACAAGGCCATTCGGTCCACCAGGCCAGTGTCATCCCTTTGGAAGCAGTATTCAATTACTCGCATCTCCCATGCTCTTTTCCCAAACTCTTAAAGTTTTAGCAAGTGTATGCACAATTTCAGTTTGTGAGAATCCTTAGAATCTGTTCCCTGAGGGCATAGGTTTAAGGTGAGAGGGGAAAGATATAAAATAGACTTACGGGGCAACTTCTTCGCACAGAAGGTGGTACATGTGTGGAATGAGCTGCCAGAGGAAGTGGTAGAAGCTGGTACAATTGCAACATTTAAGAGGCATTTGGATGGGTATATGAATAGGAAGGGTTTGGAGGGATATGGGCTGGGTGCTGGCAGGTAGGACGAGATTGGGTATGCATATCTGGTCGGCATGGATGGGTTGGACCATGCTGTAAATCTCTATGACTCTATGACTCTAAATAGCACAACAGAAGGAGAATAACTAACTGTATTTAGGTTCAATATTAATTCAGAATCTCTGACAATTGTACTGCATGTAATATGTTTGTAATGGATCTCCTGTGGCATTGCTCGCTTCTACACGAGTGCTATTGAGATCGGTAATATTTCTTGCTGTTCTGTATACCACTTGCTTGTCAGTCAGTGTGATCCAGTCAATGCGCTGATGGAACCAAGTTGCTGAGTGACATTGAGGGAAATATTACACAGCTTCCTGATGCTGTAGATAGGGACTATTCATTGAAACATTAGATTCAAAGGGTCTTGACATGGTAGATGCTAAACTGAGGTGTCACACCAGACAGAAATCCTGGAGGATTAATTTAAAACTAAGGACCGACCCATGGAAGGTTCATATCAGTAGAATTGTCTTCTTTCAGAGGACTATCAGTTTGAGTTCACTTCTGCAATGATCAGTGGTGGCTGCAACATTGTATGCATTTGAGGCTTTATACAGATTATTGTTTAGATGAGATGTGATCAGTTATCTGGGAGGCTGTGTTCTGTCCATCATTAAGTCATTGGTGACCTTATGGAATACAGAAACATGTTTGATGGGTGGAATGGCCGACTGATGTTCATAGTAGCATAAGAATGTTAGACCTTGGAGCAGGAGTAGGCCATCTTGCCCCTCCAGCCTGCTCCGCCATTTATTAAGGTCATGGCTGCTCTTTTCGTGTCCTCAGTTCCACTTACCTGCCTTCTCACTGTAATCCTCAATACCTTCATTGTTCAAAAAAAAGGTCTATGCCCTTTGTCGCAGTTTCATCTGTCAGTGGAAACATCCTCTCTACATTTATCTTATCTATTCCCTTCATAATTTTATATGTTTCTCTAAAATCACCCCTGATTCTTGCAAATTCCAATGAATATAATCGCATTCTACTCAGTTTCTCCTCATACGTCAACCCTCTCAACTCTGAAATCAACCTCGTGAAGCTTTCTCAAGTAAGAGACCAAAACTGCACGCAGTACTCCAGGTGTGGCCTCACCAGCACCCTGTACAGCTGCAACATAACCTCACTGCTTTTAAACTCAATTTCTTTTGCATTGAAGGACAACATTCCATTTGCCTTCCTAATTACATGTTGTACCTGCACACCAACCTTCTATGATTCATTAAAAAGGATGCCCAGATCCCTCTGCATAGCAGCATGCTGCAATGTTTACCTTTCAAGTAATAGTCCTTTTCATGGTTGCTCCTACCTAAGTGCATGATTTCACATTTATTAACATTGTATTCCATCTGCCAGACCTTTACCTACTCACTTGAAATATTTATGTTCCTCTGCAAAGTTTCCCAGTCCACCAAACACTTTGCTGTGCCACTCATCTTCGTGTCATCTGCAAACTTTGAGATGTTCCACATGGTCCCCAACTCAAAACAACAATGTAAATTGTGAATAATTGTGGTCCCAACACTGTTCCTATTCTTTATGATGAAGTGTATATTATCATTAAGATTATTGAAACACAAACTATATAAACGTTGCTTCTGATGCAAGTAACTTCAACTTTCTTCCCCGACAATTACATTGATCAATCAACCACAATGAAAGTGTTTCCCACCGTTCAATAACTGAGCGGTGGACAGACTAGTGTCTGAGTTGGATGACAACCTGTTGTTGCTCATGATAGTGACGCTGCAGGGATTATCCCTGAGACTGAGGTGTACACAATTATTTCAACACAGTCTCTTCACAGTAGCTTGACATCTTTGACAGACCTGAGCTGAGACTTAGGCAGATCGTGACCATCTGATTTTGATTCTGTCTTTTAAATTAATCCAAGTAAAAAAGGCTTCTTTCCCTTAATTGAGAATAATGCAAGTTAGAGTGATACATCAGTTTTCTTTTTATCAAGTAAATAGGCAGAATCATCATAATTAAATTTCAAAGGTATTTATTTTTCCAATATACATACAGAAATAAACCACATGAACAATGATGATAGCAGTGTACAGGTTTCCAAGTTGAAAACTATTAACTGGACAACAATATCTCTTTATCTGACATTCACAGAAATTCATTGCTGCTTTTGAACAATTATTACAATGTCATAAGTTCATTGTAACAGAGTCCTAACTGTTCATCTGTTCTTCAGCTTTCTTTATCCCCACATCCTTCCCACTCTCCTGTTCCTCTGCCTCTTGGTCAGGATTGAGCCGAGGAGTGGTTGTTGTATCCGAGGTGATATTGATGGGGACAGTACGTTCACTCACAGCTGGCAGTGCCAGGCGCGGGGCTTGAACCTTTAACCGACCGTCCTGTGACAAACAGCATCGAAGAGCTTCAGCATTGACATCCTCTGGCAGCTGGAATTCTCTCCTGAACTCTTCATATTTGTAGCTGTAACAGCCGCTGCCATCATCACATTTCTTCTCGTGTTTTCCTGTCACCAGCACTTTCCTTCCAAATACTTTCACCCTCAGGTCTTTTGGGGGGAAGTGCTGGACATTCAGGGACACAGAAAAGCCATCTCCATCCTTGTCCTCGGATTGTCTTTTACCTTCTCCATTAGCATCAGATTTGTTGTCTCGAGTTCCTGGTATTTCCCCAAAACATTCTGCTGTCAGCTCCTCAAGAACTCGATGGATGAACTTCATGCCCTTTCTCGCTTCTTCCACCTCTTCCCACATGTTACATTCAAGTGGTTCCCTGAGCCTGTGTGCAACAGGCGCCAGTGTGTATACAGGCTGCTGGCACAGACGTGAAGGGTGGAAAGCCCGATAGCTCAGCATTGTCTCTGCCTCTTCTCTCACTTCCCTCAAACTGACTGATGTGAACTCCCAGTCTTGAGTCTCTGATCTGCTGCAGCACTCTGAGCTCACACCTTATATATTCTCCTGTCAGAAATCCAGACATTTCCAGAATGACCTCAAGTTTGCTGGATTTATCACACGTGAGCTGAAAATACATGACGTCCCATCTCAGCCTTACTTTAAACAAGAATGACTCGACTCAGTGACACCCACTGGAGGGTATCCACAGACTTTTGGAATGTACTCAGACAGTGACAGCTTGGATGGGAGGAGCAATGTTAATGATTGACAGCTGAGCAGAAGGCTGAGTCTGTGCAGGAAAGTGTTTTTTTTTAAAACCCAGAGAGAGTTAATTTATTGAAATATCAACTTGTCATCTCAGAATAAAGAGGCAGTATTTAGTCATTTTAACATTACTGTTTTCAGTGATTCATAAGAGATTGATTTGATATGTATAAGTTTGAGATGGAGCTTGAAATGCAAATACATTTTATTTACGCTAAGTAGTGTTGAACTTGTCCTAAATGTAATTAGCTCATTTGTGATAATGATAATGTACATAAAGAAATGAAATACTTAGAAATGAAGTTGCTGTGTCCTTCAACATTATAACACCGTGTTGCCAGATATGCGATTGCTGCAGGATTTAGCAACATATAGAAAACAAAGAATGCACAACAATTGCTTTAGATCTACTCAGCAACAAGCAAGGCCATTCTGTCCATCAGTCTAGTATCATCTCTTTTGAAGCACTATCTAATCACTTGCGTCTCCCATGCTATTTTGCCCATGCTTTGCAAATTCTGTTTTTGCAAGCATACGTATAATTTCAGTTTGCAAGAGGGCACTGGATCTGCTACCTCCTCGCATTCTCATCTTCCTTTCCAATTCACTAGAAACAGCACAACAGAAGGAGAAGAACAAACTATGTTTCGGTTCGATATATGTTCAGAGTCTGTTGACAGTTGTACTGCACTTAAAATATTCCTGTAGGATTTTGTGGCATCGCTCCTTCTTTTTGAGGAATATGGATTTCATTTTTAACATTTGTCGCTGTTCTACAAGCCATTTGATTGTCAGTCAGTGTGACCCAGGAAATGTACTGATGGAACCAATTTGCAGAGTGACATTGAGGGAAATATGACACATCTACCTGATGCTGTACATAGGGACTGTTCATTGATACATTAGATTCAGAGAGTCTTGATTAATTGTCTGCCAGTAGGATGTGTCACATCAGGCAGAAATCCTGGAGTCGGGAGCCCTATTTAAAATTAAGTAATCAACCGTCTAGGGTTCATATCGGGACAATTATCTACCTTTCTGAGGGTTATCAAATTGAATTCTATTTCCCAATTAGCAGTGGTGGCTGCAACATTGAACCTCTTTGAGATTTTATGCAGATTATTGTTCAAATAAGGAGTGATCGGGTATCCGGGAGGTAGGACTATAATTTCTGTCCATCACGGTGACCTTATGGAATGAAGAAATGATTTTGAAGGGCTGAATGGCCTACTCATGTTCCAATATTTTATGATCACAGAAACATCATAGACTCTGCGAATCCTGACAGTATGGAAGGAGACCATTCAGCCCATCAATCTGATGCTAGTTTTGCACATCCTGGACACAATGGGCAATTTAGAATGACCCATCCATCTAACTCGCACATTTTTGTACTGTGGGAGGGGACCGGAGCACAAACCCACGCAGACACAGGGAAAACGTGCAAACTCCATAAAGATAGTCGCTTGAAGGTGGAATCGTATCTGGGTCCCTGGCGTTGTGAGGCAACAGATGCTAACCACTAAGGCCCAGTACAGTATCATTCATATTATTGAAAACAAAAACATCATAAAGGTGGCTCAGGATGCAAGTAAGCTGCTTCTCCAACCCCCCGCACCCCTCCCCCCCACCACCCCACTCCCCCCAACCTCTGTAAGTTACAATAATTATTTAACCACAATGAAAGTGCTTGCCACCATCCAGTAACAGACTGGTATACAGGTTGGTGTCTGAGGTGGATGACAAGCTGTTGTTGGAGAAGATTGGGACGCTGCAGGGAATATCTCTGACATGGAGCTGTAAAAAAACTGGCTCACGCATAGTCTCTGAGTTTGATATTTTTGACTGACCTGAGTTGAAATTTAGGCAGAACTAGATAGACTGATTTCATGTTCTGGGTTTTAATTTCATGCAGGTTAAATAGTATCTTTATGGTAAATGACAATAATGTCAGTTAGAGTGAAGAACGTCAGTAGTATATCAGACTTGTTTTGATCAAATATGAAGGCAGAATCATCATAGTTAATTCCTAAAAGTATTTATTTTTCCAATATACATAAAGAAATAATACACATCAAAACTGATAATAGCACAATACAGATTTACATTTAAAACAATTAATTGGATAACAATATCTTGTCCTCAGGTATTCAGAGAAATTCATTGCTGCTTTTGCAAAATTCTTACATCTTCAAAAGTCCATTGGAACAGAATCTTAAATGTCCATCTGTTCTACTTCTTTTACTGATCCCCACACCATTCCCACTCTCTTGTACCTCTGCATCTTGGTCAGGATTGAGCCGGGAAGTGGTTGTTGCATCCGAGGTGATGTTGATGGGGACGGTCTGTTCATTCACACCTGGCAGTGCCAGGCGCGGGGCTTGAACGTTTATATTACACCTGGTCCCCAAATCTAACTCATCTCTGTAAATTGTGAATAATTGTGGTCCCAACACTGTTCCCAGTTTTTATGTTGAAATGTGTAGTATCATTAATATTGTTGAAACAGAAACGTCATAAACGTTGCTTCTGATGCAAATAACTTCACCTTCCCTCCCTGACAGTTACAATGATCAATTAACCACAATGAAAGTGTTTCCCACCGTTCAATAACTGAGTGGTGGACAGACTGGTGTCTGAGTTGGACGACAACCTGTAGTTGCTCAGGATAGTGACGCAGCAGGGAATATCTCTGAGACCGAGGTGTACACAATTATTTCAGCACAGTCTATTCACAGTAGCTTGACAGCTTTGACAGACCTGAGCTCAGACTTAGGCAGATCGTGACCACCTGATTTTGTTTCTGTCTTTTAAGTTAATCCAAGTAAAAAAGATTTCTTTCCCTTAATTGAGAACAATGTAAGTTGGAGTGATGTATCAGTTTTATTTTTATCAAGTAAATAGGCAGAATCATCAGAATTAAATTTCAGAAGTATTATTCTTCCAATATACATACAGAAATAAACCACATGAACATTGATAACAGCACTGTATAGGTTTCAAAGTTGAAAACTATTAACTGGACAGCAATGTCTCCTTATCTCACATTCACAGAAATTAATTGCTGGTTTTGAACAATTATTACATGTTCAGAAGTTCATTGCAACAGAGTCTGAACCGTTCATCTGTTCTTCAGCTTTCTTGATCCCCACATCCTTCCCACTCTCCTGTTTCTCTGCCTCTTGGTCAGGATTGAGCCGGGGAGTGGTTGTTGTATCCGAGGTGATGTTAATGGGGACAGTCTGTTCACTCACAGCTGGCAGTGCCAGGCGCGGGGCTTGAATCTTTAACCGACCGTCCTGTGACAAACAGCATCGAAGAGCTTCAGCATCGACATCCTCTGGCAGCTGGAATTCTCTCCTGAACTCTTCATATTTGTAGCTGTAACAGCCGCTGCCATCATCACATTTTTTCTCGTGTTTTCCTGTAACCAGCACTTTCCTTCCAAATACTTTCACCCTCAGGTCTTCTGGGGGGAAGTGCTGGACATTCAGGGACACAGAAAAGCCATCTCCATCCTTGTCCTCGGATTGTCTTTTATCTTCCCCATTAGCATCAGATTTGTTGTCTCGAGTTCCTGGTATTTCCCCAAAACATTCTGCTGTCAGCTCCTCAAGAACTTGATGGATGAACTTCATGCCCTTTCTTGCTTCTTCCACCTGTTCCCACATGTTACATTCAAGTGGTTCCCAGAGCCTGTGTGCAACAGGCACCAGTGTGTATACAGGCTGCTGGCACAGACGTGAAGGGTGGAAAGCCCGATAGCTCAGCATTGTCTCTGCCTCTTCTCTCACTTCCCTCAAACTGACTGATGTGAACTCCCAGTCTTCAGTCTCTGATCTGCTGCAGCACTCTGAGCTCACACCTTATATATTCTACTGTCAGAAATCCAGACATTTCCAGAATGACCTCAAGTTTGCTGGGTTTATCACACTTGAGCTGAAAATACATGACGTCACATCTCAGCCTGACTTTAAACAAGAATGACTCGACTCAGTGACACCCACTGGAGGACATCCACAGACTTCTGGAATGTGCTCAGACAGTGACATCATAGATGGGTGGGGCAATGTTAATGATTGACAGCTGAGCAGAAGGCTGAGTCTGTGCAGGAAAGTGAGGTTTGTTCAAACACAGAGGAGATTAATTTATTGAAATAACAAGCAGGAATGACGAGGCAGTGTTTGGTTTTTCTAACATTCCTGTTTTCAGTGATTTTGTTGATATAACAGTGATATTGATCAGTTTCAGATAGAGGGAAATGTAAATGAGTTTTCTTTAAGATCAGTAAAGTCTTGATTGCCTGCAGCCAATTACCTTGTTTGTGATAATGATAACGTATAGTAGAAAATGAAACAGCTCAAAATGAAGCTTTAATATTATAAAACGCCGTTGGGTTTGGTACAGGATTTCCAGTTACTGCATAGAAAGTGAAGATTGTGCAAAAAATGGTTCAGCTCGACCCAGCAACAAACAAGGCCATTCGGTCCACCAGGCCGGTGTCATCCCTTTGGAAGCACTATCCAATTACTCACATCTCCCATGATCTTTTCCCAAACTCTGCAAGTTCTGTTTTAGCAAGTGTACGTATAATATCTCAGTTTGTGAGAGGCCTTTGAATCTGCTCCCTCTTCACATTAACATTGTCCTTTCCAGTTCACAAGAAATAGCACAACTGTAGGAGAATAACTAACTGTATTTAGGTTCAATATTAATTCAGAATCTCTGACAATTGTACTGCATGTAATATGTTTGTAATGGATCTCCTGTGGCATTGCTCGCTTCTACACGAGCGCTACTGAGATTGTTAATATTTCTTGCTGTTCTGTAAACCACTTGCTTGTCAGTCAGTGTGATCCAGTCAATGTGCTGATGGAACCAAGTTTCTGAGTGGCATTGAGGCAAATATTACACATCTTCCTGATGTTGCACATAGGGACCATTCATTGAAACATTAGATTCAAAGGGTCTTAACATGGTAGATGCTAAACTGATGTGTCACATCAAACAGAAATCCTGGAGTCGGAGGAGTCGTTTAAAAATAAGTTCCTGCCCATCGAAGGTACATATCACTAGAATTGTACTCTTTTGGAGGTTATCAGTTTGAATTCTCTTCCCCAGTGATCAGTGGAGGCTACAGCATTGAGTGCATTTGAGGCTTTGTACAGATTATTGTTTAAATAAGGAGTGATCAGTTACCTGGGAGGCAGGCTTGCAGTGTTCTGTCCACCATTAAATCATTGTTGACCTTATGGAATACAGAAACATATTCGATGGGTGGAATGGCCTACTGATGTACATAATAGCATAAGAACGTAAGACCTTGGAGCAGGAGTAGGCCTTCTGGCCCTTCCAGCCGGCTCCATCACTCAATAAGGTCATGGTTGATCTTTTTGAGCTCTCAGCTCCACCGACCTGCCCTCTCACTGTAACCCTTAATTCCTTCATTGTTGAAAAAAGTCTACTTTAACTTTAAAAACCTTTACTGAAGTAGCATCAATGACTTCAGTATGCAGAGAATTCCATAGATTCACAACCCTCTGGGTGAAGAAGTTAATTCTCAATTCTGCTCCCCTAAGTTTGAGTCTGTGTCCTCTTGTCGCAATTTCACCTGTCAGTGGAAATATCTTCTCTACGTTTATCTGATCTATTCCCTTCATAACATTACGTGTTTCTACAAGATCCCCATTCATTCTTTCACATTTCAATGAATATAATCCCATTCTACTCAGTCTCTCCTCATACGTCAATCCCCTCAACTCCAGAATCAATCGTGTGAAGCTCCTCTGCACCCTCTCTCATTCCAGTACATCCTTTCTCACGTAAGAGACCAAAAATGCACTCAATACTCCAGGTGTGGCCTCACGAGTACCCTACACAGCTGCAACATAGCGTTCCTGCTTTTAAACTCAATCATTTTTGCAATGAAAGACAACATTCTTTTTGCATTCCGAATTACGTGTTGTACCTGCCTTTGATTATTCATGCACAGGGACACCCAGATCCCTCTGCATCACAGCACGCTGCAATGTTTTACCATTCAACTCATAGTCCTTTATATTGTTAGTCTTACCTAAATGGATGACCTCGTATTTAGTAACACTGCATTCTTTCTGCCAGACCTTTACCTACTCACTTGAAATATCTAAGTTCCTCTGCAAAGTTTCACTGTCCACCACACATTTTGCTGTGCCACTCATCTTACTGTTATCTGAGAAATTTGAGACATTACACGTGGTTGTCAATTCCAAATCATCTCTGTAAATTGTGAATAATTGTGGTCCCAACACTGTTCCAATTTTTTATGTTGAGGTGTGTAGTATCATTAATAATGTTGAAACAGAAACTGACATATTTGTTGCTTCTGATGGAAGTAACTTCACCTTCTCTCCCTGACAGTTACAATGATCAATTAACCACAATGAAAGTGTTTCCCACCGTTCAATAACTGAGTGGTGGACAGACTGGTGTCTGAGTTGAACGACAACCTGTTGTTGTTCATGATAGTGACGCTGCAGGGATTATCCCTGAGACTGAGGTGTACACAATTATTTCAGCACAGTCTCTTCACAGTAGCTTGACATCTTTGACAGACCTGAGCTCAGACATCGGTAGATCGTGACCACCTGATTTTGTTTCTGTATTTTAAATTAATCCAAGTAAAAAAGACTTCTTTCCCTTAAATGAGAATTATGTAAGTTAGAGTGATACATCACTTTTCTTTTTATCAAATAAATAGGCAGAATCGTTATAATTAAATTTCAAAAGTATTTATTTTTCCAATATACATTCAAAAATAAACCACAAGAACATCATAACAGCACTTTATAGGTTTCCAAGTTGAAAACTATTAATTGGACAGCAATATCTCTTTATCTCACGTTCACAGAAATTCATTGCTGCATTTGAACAATTATTACATCTTCAGCTGTTCATTGTAACAGAGTCTTAACCGCTCATCTGTTCTTCAGCTTTCTTGATCCCCACATCCTTCCCACTCTCCTGTTTCTCTGCCTCTCGGTCAGGATTGAGCCGGGGAGTGGTTATCGTATCCTTGGTGATGTTGATGGGTACAGTCCGTTCATTCACAGCTGGCAGTGCCAGGCGCGGGGCTTGAACCTTCAACCGACCGTCCTGTGACAAACAGCATCGAAGAGCTTCAGCATCGACATCCTCTGGCAGCTGGAATTCTCTCCTGAACTCTTCATATTTGTAGCTGTAACAGCCGCTGCCATCATCACATTTCTTCTCGTGTTTTCCTGTCACCAGCACTTTTCTTCCAATTACTTTCACCCTCAGGTCTTCTGGGGGGAAGTGCTGGACATTCAGGGACACAGAAAAGCCATCTCCATCCTTGTCCTCGGATTGTCTTTTACCTTCTCCATTAGCATCAGATTTGTTGTCTTGAGTTCCTGGTATTTCCCCAAAACATTCTGCTGTCAGATCCTCAAGAACTCGATGGATGAACTTCATGCCCTTTCTCGCTTCTTCCACCTGTTCCCACATGTTACATTCAAGTGGTTCCCAGAGCCTGTGTGCAACAGGCGCCAGTGTGTATACAGGCTGCTGGCACAGACGTGAAGGGTGGAAAGCCCGATAGCTCAGCATTGTCTCTGCCTCTTCTCTCACTTCCCTCAAACTGACTGATGTGAACTCCCAGTCTTCAGTCTCTGATCTGCTGCAGCACTCTGAGCTCACACCTTATATATTCTACTGTCAGAAATCCAGACATTTCCAGAATGTCCTCAAGTTTGCTGGGTTTATCACACTTGAGCTGAAAATACATGACGTCACATCTCAGCCTGACTTTAAACAAGAATGACTCGACTCAGTGACACCCACTGGAGGACATCCACAGACTTCTGGAATGTACTCAGACAGTGACATCATAGATGGGTGGGGCAATGTTAATGATTGACAGCTGAGCAGAAGGCTGAGTCTGTGCAGGAAAGTGAGGTTTGTTCAAACACAGAGGAGATTAATTTATTGAAATAACAAGCAGGAATGACGAGGCAGTGTTTGGTTTTTCTAACATTCCTGTTTTCAGTGATTTTGTTGATATAACAGTGATATTGATCAGTTTCAGATGGAGGGAAATGTAAATGAGTTTTCTTTAAGATCAGTAAAGTCTTGATTGCCTGCAGCCAATTACCTTGTTTGTGATAATGATAACGTATAGTAGAAAATGAAACAGCTCAAAATGAAGCTTTAATATTATAAAATGCCGTTGGGTTTGGTACAGGATTTCCAGTTACTGCATAGAAAGTGAAGATTGTGCAAAAAATGGTTCAGCTCGACCCAGCAACAAACAAGGCCATTCGGTCCACCAGGCCGGTGTCATCCCTTTGGAAGCACTATCCAATTACTCACATCTCCCATGATCTTTTCCCAAACTCTGCAAGTTCTGTTTTAGCAAGTGTACGTATAATATCTCAGTTTGTGAGAGGCCTTTGAATCTGCTCCCTCTTCACATTAACATTGTCCTTTCCAGTTCACAAGAAATAGCACAACTGTAGGAGAATAACTAACTGTATTTAGGTTCAATATTAATTCAGAATCTCTGACAATTGTACTGCATGTAATATGTTTGTAATGGATCTCCTGTGGCATTGCTCGCTTCTACACGAGCGCTACTGAGATTGTTAATATTTCTTGCTGTTCTGTAAACCACTTGCTTGTCAGTCAGTGTGATCCAGTCAATGTGCTGATGGAACCAAGTTTCTGAGTGGCATTGAGGCAAATATTACACATCTTCCTGATGTTGCACATAGGGACCATTCATTGAAACATTAGATTCAAAGGGTCTTAACATGGTAGATGCTAAACTGATGTGTCACATCAAACAGAAATCCTGGAGTTGGAGGAGTCGTTTAAAAATAAGTTCCTGCCCATCGAAGGTACATATCACTAGAATTGTACTCTTTTGGAGGTTATCAGTTTGAATTCTCTTCCCCAGTGATCAGTGGAGGCTACAGCATTGAGTGCATTTGAGGCTTTGTACAGATTATTGTTTAAATAAGGAGTGATCAGTTACCTGGGAGGCAGGCTTGCAGTGTTCTGTCCACCATTAAATCATTGTTGACCTTATGGAATACAGAAACATATTCGATGGGTGGAATGGCCTACTGATGTACATAATAGCATAAGAACGTAAGACCTTGGAGCAGGAGTAGGCCTTCTGGCCCTTCCAGCCTGCTCCGTCACTCAATAAGGTCATGGTTGATCTTTTTGAGCTCTCAGCTCCACCGACCTGCCCTCTCACTGTAACCCTTAATTCCTTCATTGTTGAAAAAAGTCTACTTTAACTTTAAAAACCTTTACTGAAGTAGCATCAATGACTTCAGTATGCAGAGAATTCCATAGATTCACAACCCTCTGGGTGAAGAAGTTAATTCTCAATTCTGCTCCCCTAAGTTTGAGTCTGTGTCCTCTTGTCGCAATTTCACCTGTCAGTGGAAATATCTTCTCTACGTTTATCTGATCTATTCCCTTCATAACATTACGTGTTTCTACAAGATCCCCATTCATTCTTTCACATTTCAATGAATATAATCCCATTCTACTCAGTCTCTCCTCATACGTCAATCCCCTCAACTCCAGAATCAATCGTGTGAAGCTCCTCTGCACCCTCTCTCATTCCAGTACATCCTTTCTCACGTAAGAGACCAAAAATGCACTCAATACTCCAGGTGTGGCCTCACGAGTACCCTACACAGCTGCAACATAGCGTTCCTGCTTTTAAACTCAATCATTTTTGCAATGAAAGACAACATTCTTTTTGCATTCCGAATTACGTGTTGTACCTGCCTTTGATTATTCATGCACAGGGACACCCAGATCCCTCTGCATCACAGCACGCTGCAATGTTTTACCATTCAACTCATAGTCCTTTATATTGTTAGTCTTACCTAAATGGATGACCTCGTATTTAGTAACACTGCATTCTTTCTGCCAGACCTTTACCTACTCACTTGAAATATCTAAGTTCCTCTGCAAAGTTTCACTGTCCACCACACATTTTGCTGTGCCACTCATCTTACTGTTATCTGAGAAATTTGAGACATTACACGTGGTTGTCAATTCCAAATCATCTCTGTAAATTGTGAATAATTGTGGTCCCAACACTGTTCCAATTTTTTATGTTGAGGTGTGTAGTATCATTAATAATGTTGAAACAGAAACTGACATATTTGTTGCTTCTGATGGAAGTAACTTCACCTTCTCTCCCTGACAGTTACAATGATCAATTAACCACAATGAAAGTGTTTCCCACCGTTCAATAACTGAGTGGTGGACAGACTGGTGTCTGAGTTGAACGACAACCTGTTGTTGTTCATGATAGTGACGCTGCAGGGATTATCCCTGAGACTGAGGTGTACACAATTATTTCAGCACAGTCTCTTCACAGTAGCTTGACATCTTTGACAGACCTGAGCTCAGACATCGGTAGATCGTGACCACCTGATTTTGTTTCTGTATTTTAAATTAATCCAAGTAAAAAAGACTTCTTTCCCTTAAATGAGAATTATGTAAGTTAGAGTGATACATCACTTTTCTTTTTATCAAATAAATAGGCAGAATCGTTATAATTAAATTTCAAAAGTATTTATTTTTCCAATATACATTCAAAAATAAACCACAAGAACATCATAACAGCACTTTATAGGTTTCCAAGTTGAAAACTATTAATTGGACAGCAATATCTCTTTATCTCACGTTCACAGAAATTCATTGCTGCATTTGAACAATTATTACATCTTCAGCTGTTCATTGTAACAGAGTCTTAACCGCTCATCTGTTCTTCAGCTTTCTTGATCCCCACATCCTTCCCACTCTCCTGTTTCTCTGCCTCTAGGTCAGGATTGAGCCGGGGAGTGGTTATCGTATCCTTGGTGATGTTGATGGGTACAGTCCGTTCATTCACAGCTGGCAGTGCCAGGCGCGGGGCTTGAACCTTTAACCGACCGTCCTGTGACAAACAGCATCGAAGAGCTTCAGCATCGACATCCTCTGGCAGCTGGAATTCTCTCCTGAACTCTTCATATTTGTAGCTGTAACAGCCGCTGCCATCATCACATTTCTTCTCGTGTTTTCCTGTCACCAGCACTTTTCTTCCAATTACTTTCACCCTCAGGTCTTCTGGGGGGAAGTGCTGGACATTCAGGGACACAGAAAAGCCATCTCCATCCTTGTCCTCGGATTGTCTTTTACCTTCTCCATTAGCATCAGATTTGTTGTCTTGAGTTCCTGGTATTTCCCCAAAACATTCTGCTGTCAGATCCTCAAGAACTCGATGGATGAACTTCATGCCCTTTCTCGCTTCTTCCACCTGTTCCCACATGTTACATTCAAGTGGTTCCCAGAGCCTGTGTGCAACAGGCGCCAGTGTGTATACAGGCTGCTGGCACAGACGTGAAGGGTGGAAAGCCCGATAGCTCAGCATTGTCTCTGCCTCTTCTCTCACTTCCCTCAAACTGACTGATGTGAACTCCCAGTCTTCAGTCTCTGATCTGCTGCAGCACTCTGAGCTCACACCTTATATATTCTACTGTCAGAAATCCAGACATTTCCAGAATGTCCTCAAGTTTGCTGGGTTTATCACACTTGAGCTGAAAATACATGACGTCACATCTCAGCCTGACTTTAAACAAGAATGACTCGACTCAGTGACACCCACTGGAGGACATCCACAGACTTCTGGAATGTACTCAGACAGTGACATCATAGATGGGTGGGGCAATGTTAATGATTGACAGCTGAGCAGAAGGCTGAGTCTGTGCAGGAAAGTGAGGTTTGTTCAAACACAGAGGAGATTAATTTATTGAAATAACAAGCAGGAATGACGAGGCAGTGTTTGGTTTTTCTAACATTCCTGTTTTCAGTGATTTTGTTGATATAACAGTGATATTGATCAGTTTCAGATGGAGGGAAATGTAAATGAGTTTTCTTTAAGATCAGTAAAGTCTTGATTGCCTGCAGCCAATTACCTTGTTTGTGATAATGATAACGTATAGTAGAAAATGAAACAGCTCAAAATGAAGCTTTAATATTATAAAATGCCGTTGCAAATAATGGGTTTGGTACAGGATTTCCAGTTACTGCATAGAAAGTGAAGATTGTGCAAAAAATGGTTCAGCTCGACCCAGCAACAAACAAGGCCATTCGGTCCATCAGGCCGGTGTCATCCCTTTGGAAGCACTATCCAATTACTCACATCTCCCATGATCTTTTCCCAAACTCTGCAAGTTCTGTTTTAGCAAGTGTACGTACAATATCTCAGTTTGTGAGAGGCCTTTGAATCTGCTCCCTCTTCACATTAACATTGTCCTTTCCAGTTCACAAGAAATAGCACAACTGTAGGAGAATAACTAACTGTATTTAGGTTCAATATTAATTCAGAATTTCTGACAATTGCACTGCATGTAATATGTTTGTAATCGACCTCCTGTGGCATTGCTCGCTTCTACACGAGCGCTATTGAGATCGGTAATATTTCTCGCTGTTCTGTAAACCACTTGCTTGTCAGTCAGTGTGATCCAGTAAATGTGCTGATGGAACCAAGTTTCTGAGTGGCATTGAGGCAAATATTACACATCTTCCTGATGTTGCACATAGGGACCATTCATTGAAACATTAGATTCAAAGGGTCTTAACATGGTAGATGCTAAACTGATGTGTCACATCAAACAGAAATCCTGGAGTCGGAGGAGTCGTTTAAAAATAAGTTCCTGCCCATCGAAGGTACATATCACTAGAATTGTACTCTTTTGGGGGTTATCAGTTTGAATTCTCTTCCCCAGTGATCAGTGGAGGCTACAGCATTGAGTGCGTTTGAGGCTTTGTACAGATTATTGTTTAAATAAGGAGTGATCAGTTACCTGGGAGGCAGGCTTGCAGTGTTCTGTCCACCATTAAATCATTGTTGACCTTATGGAATACAGAAACTCGTTTGATGGGTGGAATGGCCTACTGATGTACATAATAGCATAAGAACGTAAGACCTTGGAGCAGGAGTAGGCCTTCTGGCCCTTCCAGCCTGCTCCGTCACTCAATAAGGTCATGGTTGATCTTTTTGAGCCCTCAGCTCCACCGACCTGCCCTCTCACTGTAACCCTTAATTCCTTCATTGTTGAAAAAAGTCTACTTTAACTTTAAAAACCTTTACTGAAGTAGCATCAATGACTTCAGTATGCAGAGAATTCCATAGATTCACAACCCTCTGGGTGAAGAAGTTAATTCTCAATTCTGCTCCCCGAAGTTTGAGTCTGTGTCCTCTTGTCGCAATTTCACCTGTCAGTGGAAATATCTTCTCTACGTTTATCTGATCTATTCCCTTCATAATATTACGTGTTTCTACAAGATCCCCATTCATTCTTTCACATTTCAATGAATATAATCCCATTCTACTCAGTCTCTCCTCATACGTCAATCCCCTCAACTCCAGAATCAATCGTGTGAAGCTCCTCTGCACCCTCTCTCATTCCAGTACATCCTTTCTCACGTAAGAGATCAAACATGTACTCAATACTCCAGGTGTGGCCTCACGAGTACCCTACACAGCTGCAACATAGCGTTCCTGCTTTTAAACTCAATCATTTTTGCAATGAAAGACAACATTCTTTTTGCATTCCTAATTACGTGTTGTACCTGCCTTTGATTATTCATGCACAGGAACACCCAGATCCCTCTGCATCACAGCACGCTGCAATGTTTTACCATTCAACTCATAGTCCTTTATATTGTTAGTCTTACCTAAATGGATGACCTCATATTTAGTAACACTGCATTCTTTCTGCCAGACCTTTACCTACTCACTTGAAATATCTAAGTTCCTCTGCAAAGTTTCACAGTCCACCACTTTGCTGTGCCACTCATCTTACTGTTATCTGAGAAATTTGAGACATTACACGTGGTTGTCAATTCCAAATCATCTCTGTAAATTGTGAATAATTGTGGTCCCAACACTGTTCCAATTTTTTATGTTGAGGTGTGTAGTATCATTAATATTGTTGAAACAGAAACTGACATATTTGTTGCTTCTGATGGAAGTAACTTCACCTTCTCTCCCTGACAGTTACAATGATCAATTAACCACAATGAAAGTGTTTCCCACCGTTCAATAACTGAGTGGTGGACAGACTGGTGTCTGAGTTGGATGACAACCTGTAGTTGCTCATGATAGTGACGCTGCAGGGATTATCCCTGAGACTGAGGTGTACACAATTATTTCAGCACAGTCTATTCACAGTAGCTTGACATCTTTGACAGACCTGAGCTCAGACATAGGTAGATCGTGACCACCTGATTTTGTGTCTGTATTTTAAATTAATCCAAGTAAAAAAGACTTCTTTCCCTTAAATGAGAATTATGTAAGTTAGAGTGATACATCACTTTTCTTTTTATCAAGTAAATAGGCAGAATCATTATAATTAAATTTCAAAAGTATTTATTCTTCCAATATACATTCAAAAATAAACCACAAGAACATCATAACAGCACTTTATCGGTTTCCAAGTTGAAAACTATTAATTGGACAGCAATATCTCTTTATCTCACGTTCACAGAAATTCATTGCTGCATTTGAACAATTATTACATCTTCAGCTGTTCATTGTAACAGAGTCTTAACCGCTCATCTGTTCTTCAGCTTTCTTGATCCCCACATCCTTCCCACTCTCCTGTTTCTCTGCCTCTAGGTCAGGATTGAGCCGGGAGTGGTTATCGTATCCGAGGTGATGTTGATGGGTACAGTCCGTTCATTCACAGCTGGCAGCGCCAGTCGCGGGGCTTGAACCTTCAACCGACCGTCCTGTGACAAACAGCATCGAAGAGCTTCAGCATCGACATCCTCTGGCAGCTGGAATTCTCTCCTGAACTCTTCATATTTGTAGCTGTAACAGCCGCTGCCATCATCACATTTCTTCTCGTGTTTTCCTGTCACCAGCACTTTTCTTCCAATTACTTTCACCCTCAGGTCTTCTGGGGGGAAGTGCTGGACATTCAGGGACACAGAAAAGCCATCTCCATCCTTGTCCTCGGATTGTCTTTTACCTTCTCCATTAGCATCAGATTTGTTGTCTTGAGTTCCTGGTATTTCCCCAAAACATTCTGCTGTCAGATCCTCAAGAACTCGATGGATGAACTTCATGCCCTTTCTCGCTTCTTCCACCTGTTCCCACATGTTACATTCAAGTGGTTCCCTGAGCCTGTGTGCAACAGGCACCAGTGTGTATACAGGCTGCTGGCACAGACGTGAAGGGTGGAAAGCCCGATAGCTCAGCATTGTCTCTGCCTCTTCTCTCACTTCCCTCAAACTGACTGATGTGAACTCCCAGTCTTCAGTCTCTGATCTGCTGCAGCACTCTGAGCTCACACCTTATATATTCTACTGCCAGAAATCCAGACATTTCCAGAATGTCCTCAAGTTTGCTGGGTTTATCACACGTGAGCTGAAAATACATGACGTCACATCTCAGCCTGACTTTAAACAAGAATGACTCGACTCAGTGACACCCACTGGAGGGTATCCACAGACTTTTGGAATGTACTCAGACAGTGACATCATAGATGGGCGGGACAATGTTAATGATTGACAGCTGAGCAGAAGGCTGAGTCTGTGCAGGAAAGTGAGGTTTGTTCAAACACAGAGGGGAATAATTTATTGAAATAACAAGCAGGAATGACGAGGCAGTGTTTGGTTTTTCTAACATTCCTGTTTTCAGTGCCTTTCTCGATATGAATGTGATATTGATCAGTTTCAGATGGAAGAAATTGTAAATGAGTTTTATTTAGTAAAAAGTCACGCCACACCAGGTTACAGTCCAACAGGTTTAATTGGAAGCACTAGCTTTCGGAGTGACACTTCTTCATCACTATCAACTGATGAAGGAGCGTCGCTCCCAAAGCGAGTGTGTGCTTCCAATTAAACCTGTTGGACTATAACCTGGTGTTGTGTGATTTTTAACTTTGTACACTCCAGTCCAAAACCGGCATCTCCAAATCATGAGTTTTATTTAAGTTCAGTGAAGTCTGGATTGCCTGCAGACAATTACCTTGTTTATGATAATAACACATTTTAAAAAATGAAACACTTTGAAATGAAGCTGTGTCCTTTCATATAATAAAACCCTGTTGTGAATCATGGGTTTGATACAGTATTTCCAATTATAGAAAATGAAGAATGCGGAAAAATTGCTTTCGATCAACCCAGCAACAAATAAGGCCATTCGGTCCATCAGGCAGGTGTGATCCCCTTGGAAGCACTATCCAATTACTCACATCTCCCATGGTCTTTTCCCGAACTCTGCAAATTCTGTTTTAGCAAGTGTATGTACAATTCCAGTTTGTGAGAGGTCTGGACTCAGTGACTGCTACTGGAGGAATTCCCGAGTCTTCCGGAATGTACTCAGAGAGTGACAGCTCAGATGGGAGGAGCAATGTCAATGATTGACAACTGAGCAGAAGGCTGGGAATGTGCAGGAAAGTGAGGGTTTGTCAAAGCAGAAAAGGGATTAATTGATTGAAATATAAACTCATGTCATGAGATAATGAAGTGGCTGTATTTGTTTTTCAAACTTTGGTATTTTAAATGATTTGAATGAGAGTGACGTGAAAGTTATCACCGAGAAAAATGGGGCGAAAGTAACATCAGCCGCTTTTAAATTGAATAAAGTATTTATTCCGTCCTTAAAGCCATTTGCTGTTTTGTAATTGTCCTGAAATATATTTAAAGTTGAAAAATGTAGAAGTGAAGCTGCTGCATCCTTTTGAATTACTAAGCCCTGTGGCTAATTATGAGACCATATGAGATTTCCAAAATGGAAAATATACGACATTACATTTAGAATGTGACAGCAGATGGCGAGGCCATTCGGTCCACCAGGTCAGTGTCAACTCTTTGGAAATGCTGTGCAATTACTCCCACCTCCCATGTTCTTTTGATAAGCTCTGCAAATTCTGTCTTTACAACTATAAGTACAATTCCAGTCTGTGAGAGGCCTTTGGGTCTGCTACCTCCTTGCCCTCCCATTTTCCGTTGTGGTTCATGTGAAACAGGACCAAAGAAGCAGAACGACTAATCAAATTTTAGGTTCAATATAAATTTAATGGATCTTTGTGCTGCATTTAACATGTTTCTACTGTATCTCCTGTGGCATAAGTCGCTTCTACTCTTGGACTATGGGTATTGTTGTTAACATTTCTCGCTGTTCTATAAACCACGTGTTTGTCAGTTAGTGTGATCTAGTAAATTGACTGATGGAACCAAGCTGTTGAGTGACATTGAGGGAAGTATGACACATCTTCCTGATGCTGTGCCACAGTGACCATTCTTTAAAACATTAGATTGAAAGGGTCTTCAAGAAGACCACCATCATCCCTGTGCCAACAAAAACACATGCAGCGTGCCTGAATGACTACTGCCCAGTGCCTCTGACCTCCATAATTATGAAGTGCTTCGAGAGATTAGTCATCGCTCATATCGACTCCTGCCTCCCAGCCTGCCTTGATTCCTTGCAATTTGCCTACCAGCGCAACAGATCCATGGCAGACTCTACCTCCCTAGCCTCACTGGAACACAGGGATAATTAAGATACTTAGCTACTACAGCTCCGCCTTAGAACATAGAACAGTAGAGCACAGAACAGGCCCTTCAGCCCACGATGTTGTGCCGACCATTGATCCTCATGTATGCACCCTCAAATTTTTGTGACCATATGCATGCCCAGTAGTCTCTTAAATGTCCCGAATGACCTTGCTTCCACAACTGCTGCTGGCAACGCATTCCATGCTCTCACAACTCTGTGTCTCGAACCTACCTCTGTCATCCCCTCTATACTTTCCTCCAACCAGCTTAAAACTGTGACCCCTCGTGTTAGCCATTTCTGCCCTGGGAAATAGTCTGGCTATTGACTCTATCTATGCCTCTAATTATCTTGTATACCTCAATTAGGTCCCGTCTCCTCCTCCTTTTCTCCAATGAAAACGTCCGAGCTCAGCCAACCTCTCTTCATAAGATAAGCCCTCCAGTCCAGGCAGCATCCTGGTAAACCTCCTCTGAACCCTCTCCAAAGCATCCACATCTTTCCTCCAATAGGGCGACCAGAACTGGACGCAGTATTCCAAGTGCGGTCTAACCAAAGTTTTATAGAGCTGCAACAAGACCTCACGACTCTTAAACTCAATCCCCCTGTTCATGAAAGCCAAAACACCATATGCTTTCTGAACAACCCTGTCCACTTGGGAGGCCATTTTAAGGGATCTACGTAGCTGCACACCAAGATGCCTCTGTTCCTCCACACTGCCAAGAATCTTATCCTTTCAACACTATAATCCCAACCAAACCCATCTCCAACACTGAGACGTGGGTTTCTGCTCTCCGCTCACCAACTGGATCCTCAACTTCCTCACCCACAGACCACAATCAGTGAGGATAGGCAACAGCAGCTCTTCCATAACAATCCTCAACACCGGTGTCCTACAAAGTTGTATACTCAGCTCCTTACTGTACTCCCTGTACACTCATGGGTGGTGTGGCCATATTTTGTCTGAACTCCATCTCAAATTTGGCTGAGGACATCACTGTTATAGGCCGAATATCAAACAATGATGAGACAGAATACAGGAAGGAAATACAATGCTTAGTGTCGTGGTACAAAGATAACAATCTCTCCCTTAAGGTCAGCAAAACTGAAGAGCTGACTTCAGGAAGCAAAGAGGAGGGGACACCCTTGTCTAAGTCAAAGGAGCTGAGGTGGAGATGGTTGAGCGTTCCTCTGGAGTGACAATCGCCAACAATCTACCCAGGACCACCAACATGGATGTGATGGTGAAGTCAGCACAACAACACCTCTTCTTCCTCAGGAGGTTAAATAATTTAGGCATGCCCATCAATCATTTATCTACATTTGTAGATGCTAGCTGCAACATAGAAAGCATTCTGCCTGGATGCATTATGGTTTGGAATGGCAACTGCTCTGCCCAGGACTATAAGAAACGACAGAGTCTTGTTAACAGAGCTCAGTCCATCACACAAACCAGGATTCCATCCATTGACTCCATCTACACTGCTTCTTGTCTCAGAAAGGGGACCAACATCATCAAAGACCCCTTCCACCCCGGTTATAATCTCTTCTGAGCTCTTCCATCAGGCAGAAGAGACAACAGCTGAAACACACGTATCAACATGTTGAAGAACAGATTCTTTCCTGCTGTTAGTAGACTCCTGAATGGAGCTGACCAATTTCAAATCTAATGTTGATCTTACTTTTTGTGCATTCTCTTTGCAGCCATAACATTGTATTCCTCGAACTGTTCTATCAGTTATGCACTTTGTATGGTATGATGTATTTATACTACATGCAAAACAAAACTTTTCACTGTACCTAGGTACGTCTGATGAGACTAAATCAAATCAAATCAAATCTTGGCTTGTTAGCTGCTGAAAGGATGTGTCACATCAGGCAGAAATCCTCAAATCAGCAGCAGGGTTTAAAAATAAGGGCTCACCCACATAAGGTTCATATCAGGAGTATTGTCTTCTTTCAGGTGATTACCAGTTTGAATTCCCTTCCTCAATGATCAGTGGAGGCTGTGTCATTAAATGTAGTTAAGCTTTGTACATATCCTTGTTTAAATAAGGAGTGATGAGTTCTCCGGGAGGCAGGATTGTAGTGGTCAGTTCATCATTAATTCATTAGTGACCTCAAGGAATAGCAAAGTGAGTTTAAAGGCCGAATGGCCTACTCCTGTTCCTATTCTTTATGTTCAAGGATATAGCATCATTAATATTATTGAAACAGAACCTTCATAAAAAGTGGCTTTTGATGCAACTAACTTGACCTTCCATTCCCGATAACCACAATAATCATTTAACCCCAATGAAAGTATATCTCACCATCCAGTAACAGTGTAGGGTACAGATTGGGTTGGATGACAAGCAGTTATTGCTAAAAGAAACTAAAAGAACTGTGGATGCTGTAAATCAGAAACATAATCAAAAATAGAGGTTGCTGGAAAAGCTCAGCAGGTCTGGCAGTGTCCTCAGTTCTGAAGAATGGTCACTGGAACCACAACATTCACTTTGACCTCTTGAGCCTTTCCATCAACTTCTGTTTTTGAAGTTGTTGTTTCTGATTATTGTGAAGCTGCAGGGAATATCTCTGAGATTGAAGTGTAGAAAATTGTGCAAGGACAGTGTCTGAACTGTAGTTTGATATCTTTTGACAGAGCTGGGTGCTGAAAAGATTTGCAAGGATGTTGGATCCACTGGAGTGTTGAGTCGTAAGGAGAGGCTGAATAGACTGGGACCTTTTCTCCAGGAAGACTGGAGGCTGAGGATGACCTTATAGAGGCTTATAAAATCGTGATGGACACAGATAAGGTGAACAGGCAAGATCTTTTTCCAAGGATAGGTGAGTCCAAAACTAGAGGGCTTAGATTTAAGGTGAGAGGGGAAAAATTTACCAGGAACGAGAAGGGCAACTTTTTCACACAGAGGGTGAGCTGGCAGAGAAAGTGGTAGAGGCCAGTACTCTAACAACATTGAAAAGACATTTGGCCAATTCCATGAGCAGGAAAGGTTTAGAGAGATATAGGGACGAGTGAAGTTTCCGATACCTGTTCGGCATGGTCGAGTTTACATGCTGGATGACTTGATGTCTCCATGAGTATATGACCTGAGTTTTGACTTAGGCAGATCTAGACTGACTGATTTTATGCCCAGTTTTAACTTAATCAAACCTAAAAGGTGTACTTACCGTAACCGTGAATAAGGGAAGTCAGAGTGAAGATTATTCGTGATGTATCAGTTTTGCTTCTATCAAGTAAGAAGGTAGAATCATCATAGATAAAATTCAGAAGTATTCATTGTTCCAATATACATGCATAAATAATTTACCTATACATGAATTCTGATAAAAGCACATTACAGATTTACAACTTGAATACAATGGATTTGACAAAAATATATTTTCATCTCACATTACAGAAACCCATTGCTGCTTTTGAACAATTATTATATCTTCAAAAGTTCATTGTAACAGAGTCTTATCTGGACATCTGTTCTTCAGCTTTCTTGTTCACCACATCCTTCCCACTCTCCTGTTCCTCTGCCTCTTGGTCAGGATTGAGCCGGGGAGTGGCTGTTGTCTCCGAGGTGATGTTGATGGGTACGGTCCGTTCATTCACAGTTGGCAGTGCCAGGTGCGGGGCTTGAACATTTAACCAACCATCCTGTGACAAACAGCATCGAGCAGAGTGGTGAGTTTCAGGGCAGGGGCGTGCTGTAGGGACAGGTTAGCTTTGGCCAGTAAAGCGACCTCATAGCCAGTTCTCCAGAAGGCAATGAAATGTTGGGTTCCTGCTGGATTTAGCAGCAGGGAGACCGAATGGGGAACTAAAACAGTGCATGGGTGATCCAGCACGATGGGGATGGCCTTTTCTACTGTTATCGTGGCTGCTGCCCCAGCTCTCAAACACGGCAGCGTTCCCCTTACAACAGGCGGTAAATGTACAGAGTATAAACCAACAGGGCGCTGGAGATCCCCATGGAGCTGTGTTAAGATGCCGCATGTAAACTCCTCGGATTCATTGACATTGAGGTAAAATGGCTGAGTGTAGTCTGGAACCCCCAGGGCAGGAGCAGAGACTAATTGCTGTTTTAATTCAGTGAATGCCTGTTCCATCTTTGGTGTCCAGGTCACTTTTATTGGCTGCTTTGGTGAGGATGCCTCCCGTAGGGGCTCGTCAATGGCACAGTGGTCTGGGATCCAGTGCCTGCAATAATTCACCATTCCCAGGAAAGTCTGCAGCTGAGTTCTTGTGGCTGGTGGGGGAAGCTGAGTAATGGCCATGACCTGGTCTTTGGATAGTGCCCTGAGGCCATGTGAGAGTTTGTATCCCAAGGACTGTACTTTGTATTGGCAGAGTTGCATTTTCTCCATTGAAACCCTGTGTCCATCTTTTGCTAGACAGTGGAGCAATGCCTCAGTGTCCTGTGTGCATGATTCAGCAGAGGTAGAGGCCAGTAATAAATCGACCTTGTATTGGAGGAGGGTGCTGTGGCACGGCAGGTGTAGGGTGGAGAGGGTGCGGTGTACTGCAGCAGCATAGACTGTGAGGCTCTCGGCGTAACCCTGGGGAAGCCGGGTCCATGTGTACTGGCAGCCGCCGTACGTAAAAGCAAAAAGGTACTGGCTCTCGGGGGCCAATTTAATAGAGAAAAAGGCTGGGCAGAGGCCAATCACACAAAAACAGGTGGCGGTAAGCAGGGATGCTGCTGAGTATGGTGTTAGTGTCCGTGACTACTGCGGAGCAGGAATCCACAATTGCATTTACAGCCCTCAGATCCTGGACAAAACGCCACTTTCTGGGCCTCCCGGGTTTTGGGATGGGTAGGATGGGTGTATTACATGGACTGGTCATGGGAACTAGGACACCCTGTTGTAGGAAGGAGTCAATAACCGGCTTGATCCCTTCTACTGCTGCTGGCGACAGTGGGTATTGCCGTATAGGTGGCAGGATGGCTCCCTGTTTGAGAGTGAATGTGTGTATTAGGGTGGACACCACTTGGCGTGCATGGTTGGGGTGCTGTGTCCACAGTGATGCTGGAACATGGGCCAGCAACAGGGGGTTTTCATGGGAGGGGGCAGTGCCGGTGTTTGCATGGTAAAAGTGGCTTGGAGTGTTGCAGGAGTGCAACACACACAGAACTCATCCTGCCCAAGTTGGACAACCTCTACCAGGGGTACGGGGGCCTGACTAACTGAGGCAAAGTGGAGGGGTTACACTTCTAAAAGAGAAAGCCCAACCCCGGTACAACTGAGGGGACTCTAGGTGCTTGTGAGCACGACCAGGCGCAGCTGGAGCTGGCAGGGTCGGAGCTTCCAGGGCCATGGGAAATCGCTGCCCGCAGCATGGAGTGGTGTGTATCCAGGATTTCCAGCGTGAGACCCTGAGGGGAGCAGTGGACGCTGGCATTCAACTTACACAATGTCTGCTGACCCAGGAGGGCCACTGAGCATGAAGCAGAAATCATTGCAGTATTGTGGACAGTGACAGCTCTGATGCTGAAGTTGAGACGGTCAGATAGTCGCTCTACCATGGGTACTTCATACTCCCTGATGAGATGCTGCAGGCTTTAAATTATTTGGACCACGAAGCAACATTTAATTATGCCAATATAATTTTCTGAAAGCAGTATTGGTAGTTTGGGAGATTTAGTTTTCCAGTTTTCTTTTGCATTTTAATTCAGCCATATAAAATTCACGTTTATTCTCGTGCAGAATCATTCTGTACCTCAGTCCAGGATGCGAAAATGTTACTTACACTGTATTATACTATATCATTGAACTTTACTGTATTATTTTTAAATAAACATACTTCTGAAAACTCTGATAGAGAAGCAGTGTACAGTCTGATGCCAATTTAGCTTTAGTGCAACCGCGTGGATCTACTTTAGTCAATTTTTTGACTAGTTAGAGAGTGACAGAAGGGCAGTCATGGTGTATATGAAGAGCAGGAACATTAATACCTTATTAATAAAACTTATGCAGAACTTTGATTTCATAACTACTCATGGTTCCTTAAAAGAAAAACCATGATAGATCACCAAATGCAAATTAATTCAAGACATCTCTGGATCTTCAGCTGCATGGATTGAAACATTCAATCACCAGCAAGCAAATGTACATGCAAGGCCGAACACAAAGAGTCCAAGTTTCTCGAATGTTCAGTGATCATGTGCGTTCAGGCACTAAGACCCTGCTGAGTACCAGCATGAATTGTGACAGGCTGCCGGACTGTCTCTGCTCTCTCTCTGTCACTCTCTCTCTGTCCCTGTGTCTCTCTCTCTGTCGCTGTCTCTCTCTCTCTCTCAGTCCCTGTCTCTCTCTCTCTCTCTCTCTCTCTCAGTCCCTGTCTCTCTCTCTCTGTCTCTGTCCTTGTCTCTCTCTTTCACTCTCTCTGTCCCTGTCTCTCTCTCTCTCACTTCCTCTCTCTCTGTCCCTGTCTCTCTCTCTCTCACTCCTTGTCTCTCTGTCCCTGTCTCTCTCTCTCTCTCTCTCTCTGTCACTCTCTCTGTCTCTGCTGCCCTGTGCAGCTGGGAAGCCAGTAACACAGCCCCCTCATCCAACCCCCCCCGGATCAAGTTCCTCAGCAACAAGGGATATGTGGTGTACTGAGGGAGGGCTGTGGTGCTGGGAGAGATTTGTTTTCTTTCAAAGGTTTCGGGAGTCCATGATTTCAAGTTTGGGTTTGGGGCGTTGGGGCTGTCCACTTCCCTAAACTTATCTAAAGTTATGCCATAAATGGCCGCCATACCTACCTTCCCAATTCTGCTCCCAAACAATATTGGCTGGTGACCTGTACAAACAGGGTATTCCCTACCTTACTCTCCAAGCCTGATGATTACAGTGGCACTTGTTACTTCCTGGAGAGATTCAGTGTCCGCGGACCGCTGCCTCAGCGGCTCAAGTTAGACTTGTCCCCAGGGTGGTCCCTCTCCTGAGGATTGGGGTCCCACAACCTCATGGACCTCTGGTTCGAGCTGGGAATAGAGAACAGACTGCAGCACTGACAAACACAGAAACACACAGGACAAACAGATGAGAGAAGAACAGGACAAACACAAGACAGACAAACACAACAGCAGGGCCCCTGTCAACCTCCCACGATCTGGGGACTTTTTTGGATTGAAGCAACAATTTAATCGGCGATCTCTCTCCTATCTTGCCAGGCTTCCCTTGCCCGTCCCGTCTGTCCCCTTGGCTGGATCAGGATCACGGCACGAGCCCTGGCTCAAGTCGGATCACGTGTCTGCCGAGTTGGTTAAAATTTAGATGACCAGTTCAGGAGCGTACCCGTCCACGTTATCAGGCAGAGTCCATGGTTGCTCAACGCCGAATTGCTGCAACAGTTGGATTGGAATTGTGGCTCCCCTCCTCAGTTGTCCAGCCTTTGCTCTCGGTCTGACCGAGAGTGTGGAGCTGGAAAAGCACAGCAGGTCAGGCAGCATCCGAGGAGCAGGAGAATCAACATTTCAGGCATAAGCCCTTCATCAGAATGAGGCTTGTGGGCCGGGGGCTGAGAGATAATATGGAAGGGATGGGATTGGGGGGTGGGGGGTGAAGTTAGCTGAGAAAGCAATAGGTGGATGAAAATGAGGGAGAAGGTGAAAGGTCAGAGGGTGGGAGTGATGGACAGGTTCAGAGGACGGTGCTTTGTTGGAGACTTGAGAGTGGGATAATGTGGGGGAGGGGAAATGAGGAAGCTGTTGAAATCCATATTTATCTTGTGTGGTTTCAGGGGCCGAAGGCGGAATATGAGGCTTTCCTCCTCCAGGCGTCGGGTGGTAATGGTTTAGAAGTGGAGGCGGCCCAGGACCTGCATGTCCTTGACAGAGATGGAGTTGAAGTGTCCAGCCACAAGACGGGGGTGGGGTTGGTGGATGAGGGTGTCCCAGAGATGTTCTCTGAAACATTCCGCAAGAAAGTGTCCTGTCTCCACCATGTAGAGGAGACCCCAGCGGGTGCAACAGATGCAGTAGATGACATTGGTAGAGGTACAGGTAAATTTCTGATGGATGTGGAAGGATCCCTTGGGGCCTTGGACGGAGGTGAGGGGAATGGTGTGGGCACAGGTTTTGCACTTCCTGCAATAGCAGGGAAAGATGCCAGGAGTGAGGTATGGGCTGGTGGGAGAGTATGGACCTGTCGAGGGAGTCACGGAGGGAATGGTCTTTTCGAGCACCTATATGGGTGGGGAAGGAAATATATCTCTGGTGGTGGGGTGCGTTTGGAGGTGGCGGAAGTGGTGGAGGATGATGCTTTGTATGCGAATGTTGGTGGGGTGGAAGGGGAGGACCAAGTAGGTTCTGTCCTTGTTGCGTTGGGAGGAGTGGTGTTTAAGTTGGTGGTGTGTGAAGTGGAGGAGTTGCGCTGGAGGGCATCGTCAACCATGTGAGAAGGGAAGTTGTAATCGTGGAAGAAGGAGACCATCTGGTACTTTCTGAGGTGGAATTGGTCATCGTGGGAACAGATGTTGCAGAGACTACCCAAGCCAGATCGGCTGAAACTGACAAGCTGTTTATTACAAGCGATATTGCTGGAAGAGAAATTGATCAAGGGTTCTCTTCCCTGTGCTGAGCATCAAGCCATTTTATATAGGAACATTGTACAATGATGCTAATTAAAAATAGGGAAAATACAATGGTCTTGATAATCAAGTGATCCAGTTACGATGGCGATAATCACAAAGCAGTTATCAGAAGAATGTCCTGAATCTGGATACAATGAAGCATCCTGGCAGCTTCAATCAGTTCGTAATTTGAGGAGATTCCAGCTCTCTTCGAGGGTAGGTGGGATGGTCTGTTTCCTTGGCATTGAAGTGTTTCCATTGTTGCTCACCTGTGAACCAGGTGTTCTAGTGCCTCTCCAACTGACCTGAGCTTTGTGCGGCTTTGGTATCACTGGGGTACGAGACTGCCCTTAGAGCTTTGGGACAGCTGTGTTTATCGGGTCCAGGAAGCTTATTGTCAGGTTGTCTTGGGAAGTGTATTTCCTGGTTTGCGAGTGACTATGGTCATGTCTGGTTTCCTTTGTCAGCCTGTTTGGTCAATGCTGAGGCATTCTGGGTGTTTCTTGTATTGTTTGGACAGGCTTGATTTTCTGTGTTCTATGTGGCCATGCTGTGTGTAGGTTGGTTAGCAGATCTTTTCCCACACTTATAAAATCCCGTTGCGAATCATGAGTTTGATACAGGATTTCCAATTACTGTACAGAAAATGAAGAACGCGCAAAAATGGTTCAGCTCGAGCCAGCAACAAACAAGGCCATTCGGTCCACCAGGCCAGTGTCATCCCTTTGGAAGCAGTATTCAATTACTCGCATCTCCCATGCTCTGTTCCCAAACTCTGAAAGTTTTAGCAAGTGTATGCACAATTCCAGTTTGTGAGAGTCCTTAGAATCTGTTCCCTGAGGGCATAGGTTTAAGGTGAGAGGGGAAAGATATCAAATAGACTTACGGGGCAACTTCTTCACACAGAAGGTGGTACATGTATGGAATGAGCTGCCAGAGGGAGTGGTAGAAGCTGGTACAATTGCAACATTTAAGAGGCATTTGGATGGGTATATGAATAGGAAGGGTTTGGAGGGATATGGGCTGGGTGCTGGCAGGTAGGACGAGATTGGGTATGCATATCTGGTCGGCATGGATGGGTTGGACCATGCTGTAAATCTCTATGACTCGATGACTCTAAATAGCACAACAGAAGGAGAATAACGAACTGTATTTAGGTTCAATATTAATTCAGAATCTCTGACAATTGTACTGCATGGAAAATGTTTGTAATGGATCTCCTGTGGCATTGCTCGCTTCTTCTCAAGCACTGTTGAGATCGTTATTATTTCTTGCTGTTCTGTAAACCACTTGCTTGTCAGTCAGTGTGATCCAGTCAATGTGCTGATGGAACCAAGTTTCTGAGTGGCATTGAGGGAAATATTACACAGCTTCCTGATTCTGTAGATAGGGACCATTCATTGAAACATTAGATTCAAAGGGTCTTGACATGGTAGATGCTAAACTGATGTGTCACACCAGACAGAAATCCTGGAGGATTAATTTAAAACTAAGGACCGACCCAACGAAGGTTCATATCAGTAGAATTGTCTTCTTTCAGAGGACTATCAGTTTGAGTTCACTTCTGCAATGATCAGTGGTGGCTGCAACATTGTATGCATTTGAGGCTTTATACAGATTATTGTTTAGATGAGATGTGATCAGTTATCTGGGAGGCTGTGTTCTGTCCATCATTAAGTCATTGGTGACCTTATGGAATACAGAAACATGTTTGATGGGTGGAATGGCCTACTGATGTTCATAGTAGCATAAGAATGTAAGACCTTGGAGCAGGAGTAGGCCATCTTGCCCCTCCAGCCTGCTCCGCCATTCATTAAGGTCATGGCTGATCTTTCCGTGTCCTCAGTTCCACTTACCTGCCTTCTCACTGTAATCCTCAATACCTTCATTGTTCAAAAAAAAGGTCTATGCCCTTTGTCGCAGTTTCATCTGTCAGTGGAAACATCCTCTCTACATTTATCTTATAAAATTATGAAGGGAATAGATATGTTTCTCTAAAATCACCCCTGATTCTTGCAAATTCCAATGAATATAATCGCATTCTACTCAGTTTCTCCTCATACGTCAACCCTCTCAATTCTGGAATCAACCTCGTGAAGCTTTCTCAAGTAAGAGACCAAAACTGCACGCAGTACTCAAGGTGTGGCATCACCAGCACCCTATACAGCTGCAACATAACCTCACTGCTTTTAAACTCAATTTCTTTTGCATTAAAGGACAACATTCCATTTGCCTTCCTAATTACGTGTTGTACCTGCACACCAACCTTCTATGATTCATTAAAAAGGATGCCCAGATCCCTCCGCATAGCAGCACGCTGCAACGTTTACCTTTCAAGTAATAGTCCTTTTCACGGTTGCTCCTACCTCAGTGCATGATTTCACATTTTTTAACATTGTATTCCATCTACCAGACCTTTACCTACTCACTTGAAATATTTATGTTCCTCTGCAAAGTTTCCCAGTCCACCACACACTTTGCTGTGCCACTAATCTTAGTGTCATCTGCAAACTTTGAGACATTCCACGTGGTCACCAACTCAAAACAACAATGTAAATTGTGAATAACTGTGGTCCCAACACTGTTCCTATTCTTTATGATGAAGTGTATATTATCATTAAGATTATTGAAACACAAACTATATAAACGTTGCGTCTGATGCAAGTAACTTCAACTTTCTTCCCCGACAATTACATTGATCAATCAACCACAATGAAAGTGTTTCGCACCGTTCAATAACTGAGTGGTGGACAGACTGGTGTCTGAGTTGGACGACAACCTGTTGTTGCTCATGATAGTGACGCTGCAGGGATTATCCCTGAGACTGAGGTGTACACAATTATTTTAGCACAGTCTCTTCACAGTAGCTTGACATCTTTGACAGACCTGAGCTCAGACTTAGGCAGATCGTGACCATCTGATTTTGATTCTGTCTTTTAAATTAATCCAAGTAAAAAAGGCTTCTTTCCCTTAATTGAGAATAATGCAAGTTAGAGTGACATATCAGTTTTCTTTTTATCAAGTAAATAGGCAGAATCATCATAATTAAATTTCAAAGGTATTTATTTTTCCAATATACATACAGAAATAAACCACATGAACAATGATAATAGCAGTGTACAGGTTTCCAAGTTGAAAACTATTAACTGGACAGCAATATCTCTTTATCTGACATTCACAGAAATTCATTGCTGCTTTTCAACAATTATTACAATGTCGTCAGTTCATTGTAACAGAGTCCTAACTGTTCATCTGTTCTTCAGCTTTCTTTATCCCCACATCCTTCCCACTCTCCTGTTCCTCTGCCTCTTGGTCAGGATTGAGCCGGGGAGTGGTTGTTGTATCCGAGGTGATATTGATGGGGACGGTCCGTTCATTCACAGCTGGCAGTGCCAGGCACGGGGCTTGAACCTTTAACCGACCGTCCTGTGACAAACAGCATCGCAGAGCTTCAGCATCGACATCCTCTGGCAGCTGGAATTCTCTCCTGAACTCTTCATATTTGTAGCTGTAACAGCCGCTGCCATCATCACATTTCTTCTCGTGTTTTCCTGTCACCAGCACTTTCCTTCCAAATACTTTCACCCTCAGGTCTTCTGGGGAGAAGTGCTGGACATTCAGGGACACAGAAAAGCCATCTCCATCCTTGTCCTCGGATTGTCTTTTACCTTCTCCATTAGCATCAAATTTGTTGTCTCGAGTTCCTGGTATTTCCCCAAAACATTCTGCTGTCAGCTCCTCAAGAACTCGATGGATGAACTTCATGCCCTTTCTCGCTTCTTCCACCTGTTCCCACATGTTACATTCAAGTGGTTCCCAAAGCCTGTGTGCAACAGGCGCCAGTGTGTATACAGGCTGCTGGCACAGACGTGAAGGGTGGAAGGCCCGATAGTTCAGCATTGTCTCTGCCTCTTCTCTCACTTCCCTCAAACTGACTGATGTGAACTCCCAATCTTCAGTCTCTGATCTGCTGCAGCACTCTGAGCTCACACCTTATATATTCTACTGTCAGAAATCCAGACATTTCCAGAATGTCCTCAAGTTTGCTGGGTTTATCACACGTGAGCTGAAAATACATGACGTCACATCTCAGCCTGACTTTAAACAAGAATGACTCGACTCAGTGACACCCACTGGAGGACATCCACAGGCTTCTGGAATGTACTCAGACAGTGACATCATAGATGGGCGGGGCAATGTTAATGATTGACAGCTGAGCAGAAGGCTGAGTCTGTGCAGGAAAGTGAGGTTTGTTCAAACACAGAGGGGAATAATTTATTGAAATAACAAGCAGGAATGACGAGGCAGTGTTTGGTTTTTCTAACATTCCTGTTTTCAGTGATTTTGTTGATATAACAGTGATATTGATCAATTTCAGATGGAAGAAATTGTAAATGAGTTTTATTTAGTAAAAAGTCACGCCACACCAGGTTACAGTCCAACAGGTTTAATTGGAAGCACTAGCTTTCGGAGTGACACTTCTTCATCACTATCAACTGATGAAGGAGCGTCGCTCCCAAAGCTTGTGTGTGCTTCCAATTAAACCTGTTGGACTATAACCTGGTGTTGTGTGATTTTTAACTTTGTACACTCCAGTCCAAAACCGGCATCTCCAAATCATGAGTTTTATTTCAGTTCAGTGAAGTCTGGATTGCCTGCAGACAATTACCTTGTTTATGATGATAACACATTTTAAAAAACGAAACACTTTGAAATGAAGCTGTGTCCTTTCATATAATAAAACTCCGTTGTGAATCACGGGTTTGATACAGTATTTCCAATTATAGAAAATGAAGAATGCGGAAAAATTGCTTTCGATCAACCCAGCAACAAACAAGGCCATTCGGTCCATCAGGCAGGTGTGATCCCCTTGGAATCACTATCCAATTACTCACATCTCCCATGGTCTTTTCCCGAACTCTGCAAATTCTGTTTTAGCAAGTGTATGTACAATCCCAGTTTGTGAGAGGTCTGGACTCAGTGACTGCTACTGGAGGAATTCCCGAGTCTTCCGGAATGTACTCAGAGAGTGACAGCTCAGATGGGAGGAGCAATGTCAATGATTGACAACTGAGCAGAAGGCTGGGAATGTGCAGGAAAGGGGATTAATTGATTGAAATATAAACTCATGAGATAATGAAGTGGCTGTATTTGTTTTTCAAACTTTGGTATTTTAAATGATTTGAATGAGAGTGACGTGAAATTTATCACCGAGAAAAATGGGGCGAAAGTTACATCAGCCGCTTTTAAATTGAATAAAGTATTTATTCCGTTCTTAAAGCCATTTGCTGTTTTGTAATTGTCCTGAAATATATTTAAAGGTGAAAAATGTAGAAGTGAAGCTGCTGCATCCTTTTGAATTACTAAGCCCTGTGGCTAATTATGAGACCATATGAGATTTCCAAAATGGAAAATATACGACATTACATTTAGAATGTGACAGCAGATGGCGAGGCCATTCGGTCCACCAGGTCAGTGTCAACTCTTCGGAAATGCTGTGCAATTACTCCCACCTCCCATGTTCTTTTGCTAAGCTCTGCAAATTCTGTCTTTGCAACTATAAGTACAATTCCAGTCTGTGAGAGGCCTTTGGGTCTGCTACCTCCTTGCCCTCCCATTTTCCGTTGTGGTTCATGTGAAACAGGACCAAAGAAGCAGAACGACTAATCAAATTTTAGGTTCAATATAAATTTAATGGATCTTTGTGCTGCATTTAACATGTTTCTACTGTATCTCCTGTGGCATAAGTCGCTTCTACTCTTGGACTATGGGTATTGTTGTTAACATTTCTCGCTGTTCTATAAACCACGTGTTTGTCAGTTCGTGTGATCTAGTAAATTGACTGATGGAACCAAGCTGTTGAGTGACATTGAGGGAAGTATGACACATCTTCCTGATGCTGTGCCACAGTGACCATTCTTTAAAACATTAGATTGAAAGGGTCTTCAAGAAGACCACCATCATCCCTGTGCCAACAAAAACACATGCAGCGTGCCTGAATGACTACTGCCCAGTGCCTCTGACCTCCATAATTATGAAGTGCTTCGAGAGATTAGTCATCGCTCATATCGACTCCTGCCTCCCAGCCTGCCTTGATTCCTTGCAATTTGCCTACCAGCGCAACAGATCCATGGCAGACTCTACCTCCCTAGCCTCACTGGAACACAGGGATAATTAAGATACTTAGCTACTACAGCTCCGCCTTAGAACATAGAACAGTAGAGCACAGAACAGGCCCTTCAGCCCACGATGTTGTGCCGACCATTGATCCTCATGTATGCACCCTCAAATTTTTGTGACCATATGCATGCCCAGTAGTCTCTTAAATGTCCCTAATGACCTTGCTTCCACAACTGCTGCTGGCAACGCATTCCATGCTCTCACAACTCTGTGTCTCGAACCTACCTCTGTCATCCCCTCTATACTTTCCTCCAACCAGCTTAAAACTGTGACCCCTCGTGTTAGCCATTTCTGCCCTGGGAAATAGTCTGGCTATCGACTCTATCTATGCCTCTAATTATCTTGTATACCTCAATTAGGTCCCGTCTCCTCCTCCTTTTCTCCAATGAAAACGTCCAAGCTCAGTCAACCTCTCTTCATAAGATAAGCCCTCCAGTCCAGGCAGCATCCTGGTAAACCTCCTCTGAACCCTCTCCAAAGCATCCACATCTTTCCTATAATAGGGAGACCAGAACTGGACGCAGTATTCCAAGTGCGGTCTAACCAAAGTTTTATAGAGCTGCAACAAGACCTCACGACTCTTAAACTCAATCCCCCTGTTCATGAAAGCCAAAACATCATATGCTTTCTGAACAATCCTGTCCACTTGGGAGGCCATTTTAAGGGATCTACGTAGCTGCACACCAAGATGCCTCTGTTCCTCCACACTGCCAAGAATCTTATCCTTTCAACACTATAATCCCAACCAAACCCATCTCCAAACACTGAGACGTGGGTTTCTGCTCTCCGCTCACCAACTGGATCCTCAACTTCCTCACCCACAGACCACAATCAGTGAGGATAGGCAACAGCAGCTCTTCCATAACAATCCTCAACACCGGTGTCCTACAAAGTTGTATACTCAGCTCCTTGTACTCCCTGTACACTCATGGGTGGTGTGGCCATATTTTGTCTGAACTCCATCTCAAATTTGGCTGATGACATCACTATTATAGGCCGAATATCAAACAATGATGAGACAGAATACAGGAAGGAAATACAATGCTTAGTGTCGTGGTACAAAGATAACAATCTCTCCCTTAAGGTCAGCAAAACTGAAGAGCTGACTTCAGGAAGCAAAGAGGAGGGGACACCCTTGTCTAAGTCAAAGGAGCTGAGGTGGAGATGGTTGAGCGTTCCTCTGGAGTGACAATCACCAACAATCTACCCAGGACCACCAACATGGATGTGATGGTGAAGTCAGCACAACAGCACCTCTTCTTCCTCAGGAGGTTAAATAATTTAGGCATGCCCATCAATCATTTATCTACATTTGTAGATGCTAGCTGCAACATAGAAAGCATTCTGCCTGGATGCATTATGGTTTGGAATGGCAACTGCTCTGCCCAGGACTATAAGAAACGACAGAGTCTTGTTGACAGAGCTCAGTCCATCACACAAACCAGGATTCCATCCATTGACTCCATCTACACTGCTTCTTGTCTCAGAAAGGGGACCAACATCATCAAAGACCCCTTCCACCCCGGTTATAATCTCTTCTGAGCTCTTCCATCAGGCAGAAGAGACAACAGCTGAAACACACGTATCAACATGTTGAAGAACAGATTCTTTCCTGCTGTTAGTAGACTCCTGAATGGAGCTGACCAATTTCAAATCTAATGTTGATCTTACTTTTTGTGCATTCTCTTTGCAGCCATAACATTGTATTCCTCGAACTGTTCTATCAGTTATGCACTTTGTATGGTATGATGTATTTATACTACATGCAAAACAAAACTTTTCACTGTACCTAGGTACGTCTGATGAGACTAAATCAAATCAAATCAAATCTTGGCTTGTTAGCTGCTGAAAGGATGTGTCACATCAGGCAGAAATCCTCAAATCAGCAGCAGGGTTTAAAAATAAGGGCTCACCCACATAAGGTTCATATCAGGAGTATTGTCTTCTTTCAGGTGATTACCAGTTTGAATTCCCTTCCTCAATGATCAGTGGAGGCTGTGTCATTAAATGTAGTTAAACTTTGTACATATCCTTGTTTAAATAAGGAGTGATGAGTTCTCCGGGAGGCAGGATTGTAGTGGTCAGTTCATCATTAATTCATTAGTGACCTCAAGGAATAGCAAAGTGAGTTTAAAGGCCGAATGGCCTACTCCTGTTCCTATTCTTTATGTTCAAGGATATAGCATCATTAATATTATTGAAACAGAACCTTCATAAAAAGTGGCTTTTGATGCAACTAACTTGACCTTCCATTCCCGATAACCACAATAATCATTTAACCCCAATGAAAGTATATCTCACCATCCAGTAACAGTGTCGGGTACAGATTGGGTTGGATGACAAGCAGTTATTGCTAAAAGAAACTGAAAGAACTGTGGATGCTGTAAATCAGAAACATAATCAAAAATAGAGGTTGCTGGAAAAGCTCAGCAGGTCTGGCAGTGTCCTCAGTTCTGAAGAATGGTCACTGGAACCACAACATTCACTTTGACCTCTTGAGCCTTTCCATCAACTTCTGTTTTTGAAGTTGTTGTTTCTGATTATTGTGAAGCTGCAGGGAATATCTCTGAGATTGAAGTGTAGAAAATTGTGCAAGGACAGTGTCTGAACTGTAGTTTGATATCTTTTGACAGAGCTGGGTGCTGAAAAGATTTGCAAGGATGTTGGATCCACTGGAGTGTTGAGTCGTAAGGAGAGGCTGAATAGACTGGGACCTTTTCTCCAGGAAGACTGGAGGCTGAGGATGACCTTATAGAGGCTTATAAAATCGTGATGGACACAGATAAGGTGAACAGGCAAGGTCTTTTTCCAAGGATAGGTGAGTCCAAAACTAGAGGGCTTAGATTTAAGGTGAGAGGGGAAAAATTTACCAGGAACGAGAAGGGCAACTTTTTCACACAGAGGGTGAGCTGGCAGAGAAAGTGGTAGAGGCCAGTACTCTAACAACATTGAAAAGACATTTGGCCAATTACATGAGCAGGAAAGGTTTAGAGAGATATAGGGACTAGTGAAGTTTCCGATACCTGTTCGGCATGGTCGAGTTTACATGCTGGATGACTTGATGTCTCCATGAGTATATGACCTGAGTTTTGACTTAGGCAGATCTAGACTGACTGATTTTATGCCCAGTTTTAACTTAATCAAACCTAAAAGGTGTACTTACCGTAACCGTGAATAAGGGAAGTCAGAGTGAAGATTATTCGTGATGTATCAGTTTTGCTTCTATCAAGTAAGAAGGTAGAATCATCATAGATAAAATTCAGAAATATTCATTGTTCCAATATACATGCATAAATAATTTACCGATACATGAATTCTGATAAAAGCACATTACAGATTTACAACTTGAATACAATGGATTTCACAAAAATATATTTTCATCTCACATTACAGAAACCCATTGCTGCTTTTGAACAATTATTATATCTTCAAAAGTTCATTGTAACAGAGTCTTAACTGGACACCTGTTCTTCAGCTTTCTTGTTCACCACATCCTTCCCACTCTCCTGTTCCTCTGCCTCTTGGTCAGGATTGAGCCGGGGAGTGGCTGTTGTCTCCGAGGTGATGTTGATGGGTACGGTCCGTTCATTCACAGTTGGCAGTGCCAGGTGCGGGGCTTGAACATTTAACCAACCATCCTGTGACAAACAGCATCGAGCAGAGTGGTGGGTTTCAGGGCAGGGGCGTGCTGTAGGGACAGGTTAGCTTTGGCCAGTAAAGCGACCTCATAGCCAGTTCTCCAGAAGGCAATGAAATGTTGGGTTCCTGCTGGATTTAGCAGCAGGGAGACCGAATGGGGAACTAAAACAGTGCATGGGTGATCCAGCACGATGGGGATGGCCTTTTCTACTGTTATTGTGGCTGCTGCCACAGCTCTCAAACACGGCAGCGTTCCCCTTACAACAGGCGGTAAATGTACAGAGTAAAAAGCAACAGGGCACTGGAGATCCCCATGGAGCTGTGCTAAGATGCCGCATGTAAACTCCTCGGATTCATTGACATTGAGGTAAAATGGCTGAGTGTAGTCTGGAACCCCCAGGGCAGGAGCAGAGACTAATCGCTGTTTTAATTCAGTGAATGCCTGTTCCATCTTTGGTGTCCAGGTCACTTTTGTTGGCTGCTTTGGTGAGGATGCCTCCTGTAGGGGCTTATCAATGGCACGGTGGTCTGGGATCCAGTGCCTGCAATAATTCACCATTCCCAGGAACGCCTGCAGCTGAGTTCTTGTGGCTGGTGGGGGAAGCTGAGTAATGGCCACGACCTGTTCTTTGGATAGTGCCCTGAGGCCATGTGAGAGTTTGTATCCCAAGGACTGTACTTTGTATTGGCAGAGTTGCATTTTCTCCATTGAAACCCTGTGTCCATCTTTTGCTAGACAGTGGAGCAATGCCTCAGTGTCCTGTGTGCATGATTCAGCAGAGGTAGAGGCCGGTAATAAATCGACCTTGTATTGGAGGAGGGTGCTGTGGCACGGCAGGTGTAGGGTGGAGAGGGTGCAATGTACTGCAGCAGCGTAGACTGTGAGGCTCTCCGTGTAACCCTGGGGAAGCCGGGTCCATGTGTACTGGCAGCCGCCGTACGTAAAAGCAAAAGGTACTGGCTCTCGGGGGCCAATTTAATAGAGAAAAAGGCTGGGCAGAGGCCAATCACACAAAAACAGGTGGCGGTAAGCAGGGTTGCTGCTGAGTATCGTGTTAGTGTCCGTGACTACTGCAGAGCAGGAATCCACAATTGCATTTACAGCCCTCAGATCCTGGACAAAACGCCATTTTCTGGGCCTCCCGGGTTTTGGGATGGGTAGGATGGGTGTATTACATGGACTGGTCATGGGAACTAGGACACCCTGTTGTAGGAAGGAGTCAATAACCGGCTTGATCCCTTCTACTGCTGCTGGCGACAGTGGGTATTGCCGTATAGGTGGCAGGATGGCTCCCTGTTTGAGAGTGACTGTGTGTATTAGGGTGGACACCACTTGGCGTGCATGGTTGGGGTGCTGTGTCCACAGTGATGCTGGAACATGGGCCAGCAACAGGGGGTTTTCATGGGAGGGGGCAGTGCCGGGGTTTGCGTGGTAAAAGTGGCTTGGAGTGTTGCAGGACCGCAATGCACACAGAACTCATCCTGCCCAAGTTGGGCAACCTCTACCAGGAAGTGGAGGGGATACACTTCTAAAAGATAAGCCCAACCCTGGTACAACTGAGGGGACTCTAGGTGCTTGTGAGCATGACCAGGCGCAGCTGGAGCTGACAGGGTCGGAGCTTCCCGGGCCATGGGAAATCGCTGCCCACAGCATGGAGTAGTGTGTATCCAGGATTTCCAGCGTGAGACCCTGAGGGGAGCAGTGGATGCTGGCATTCAACTTGCACAATGTCTGCCGACCCAGGAGGGCCACTGAGCATGAAGCAGAAATCATTGCAGTATTGGGGACAGTGACAGCTCTGATGCTGAAGTTGAGACGGTCAGATAGTCGCTCTACCATGGGTACTTCATACTCCCTGATGAGATGCTGCAGGCTTAAAATTATTTGGACCACGAAGCAACATTTAATTTTGCCAATATAATTTTCTGAAAGCAGTATTGGTAGTTTGGGAGATTTAGTTTTACAGTTTTCTTTTGCATTTTAATTCAGCCATATAAAATTCACGTTTATTCTCGTGCAGAATCATTCTGTACCTCAGTCCAGGATGCCAAAATGTTACTTACACTGTATTATACTATATCATTGAACTTTACTGTATTATTTTTAAATAAACATACTTCTGAAAACTCTGAGAGAGAAGCAGTGTACAGTCTGATGCCAATTTAGCTTTAGTGCAACCGCATGGATCTACTTTAGTCAATTCTTTGACTAGTTAGAGAGTGACAGAAGGGCAGTCATGGTGTATATAAAGAGCAGGAACATTAATACCTTATTAATAAAACTTATGCAGAACTTTGATTTCATAACTACTCATGGTTCCTTAAAAGAAAAACCATGATAGATCACCAAATGCAGATTAATTCAAGACACCTCTGGATCTTCAGCTGCATGGATTGAAACATTCAATCACCAGCAAGCAAATGTACAAGCAAGGCCGAACACAAAGAGTCCAAGTTTCTCGAATGTTCAGTGATCATGTGCGTCCAGGCACTAAGACCCTGCTGAGTACCAGCATGAATTGGGACAGGCTGCCGGGCTGTCTCTGCTCTCTCTCTCTCACTCTCTCTCTGTCCCTGTCTCTCTCTCTCTCACTCTCTCTCTGTCCCTGTCTCTCTCTCTCTCTCTCTGTCCCTGTGTCTCTTTCTCCGTCCCTGTCTCTCTGTCCCTGTCTCTCTCTCTCTGTCTCTGTCCTTGTCTCTCTCTTTCACTCTCTCTCAGTCCCTGTCTCTCTCTCTCTCTCTCTCTGTCCCTGTGTCTCTCTCTCCGTCCCTGTCTCTCTGTCTCTGTCTCTCTCTCTCTCTCTCTCAATCCCTGTCTCTCTCTCTCTGTCCTTGTCTCTCTCTTTCACTCTCTCTGTCCCTGTCTCTCTCTCTCTCTCATCTCTCTCTCTCTTTCCCTGTCTCTCTCTCTCTCACTCCCTCTCTCTCTGTCCCTGTCTCTCTCTCTCACTCCTTGTCTCTCTGTCCCTGTTTCTCTCTCTCTGTCACTCTCTCTGTCTCTGCTGCCTTGTGCTGCTGGGAAGCCAGTAACACAGCCCCCTCATCCAACGCCCCAGGATCAAGTTCCTCAGCAACAAGGGATGCGTGGTGTACTGAGGGAGGGCTATGGTGCTGGGTGGGATTTGTTTTCTTTCAAAGGTTTCGGGACTCCATGATTTCAAGTTTGGGTTTGGGGCGTTGGGGCTGACCACTTCGCTAAACTTATCTAAAGTCATGCCATAAAGGGTCGCCGTACCTACCTTCCCAATTCTGCTCCCAAACAATATTGGCTGGTAACCTGTACAAACAGGGTATTCCCTACCTTACTCTCCAAGCCTGATGATTACAGTGGCACTTGTTACTTCCTGGAGAGATTCAGTGTCCGCAGACCGCTGTCTCAGCGGGACAAGTTAAACTTGTCCCCATGGTAGTCCCTCTCCTGAGGATTGGGGTCCCACAACCTCATGGACCCCTGGTTCGAGCTGGGAATAGAGAACAGACTGCAGCACTGACAAACACAGAAACACACAGGACAAACAGATGAGAGAAAAACAGGACAAACACAAGACAGACAAACACAACAGCAGGGCCCCTGTCAACCTCCCACGGTCTGGGGACTTCTTTGGAATGAAGCAACAATTTAATCGGCGATCTCTCCTTCTATCTTGCCCGGCTTCCCTTGCCCGTCCCATCTGGCCCCTTGGCTGGATCAGGATCACGGCACAAGCCCTGGCTCAAGTTGGATCACGTGTCTGCCGAGTTGGTTAAAATTTAGATGACCAGTTCAGGAGCGTACCCGTCCACGTTATCAGGCAGAGTCCATGGTTGCTCAACGCCGAATTGCTGCAATAGTTGGATTGGAATTGTGGCTCCCCTCCTCAGTTGTCCAGCCTTTGTTCTAGGTCTGACCGAGAGTGTGGAGCTGGAAAAGCACAGCAGGTCAGGCAGCATCCGAGGAGCAGGAGAATCAACGTTTCAGGCATAAGCCCTTCATCAGGAATGAGGCTTGTGGGCCGGCGGCTGAGAGATAAATGGGAGGGGGTGGAGTTGGGGGAGACAGGTCCAGAGGGCGGTGCTGAGTTGGAGGCTTGAGAGAGGGATAAAGTGGGGGAGGGGAAATGAGGAAGCTGTTGAAATCCATATTTATCTTGTGTGGTTTCAGGGGCTGAAGGCGGAATATGAGGCTTTCCTCCTCCAGGCGTCGAGTGGTAATGGTTTGGAAGTGGAGGCGGCCCTGGACCTGCATGTCCTTGACAGAGATGGAGTTGAAGTGTCCAGCCACAAGACTGGGCTGGAGTGGGGTTGGTGGATAAGGGTGTCCCAGAGATGTTCTCTGAAACTTTCCGCAAGAAAGTGTCCTGTCTCCACCATGTAGAGGAGACCCCAGCGGGTGCAACAGATGCAGTAGATAACATTGGTAGAGGTTCAGGTAAATTTCTGATGGATGTGCAAGGATCCCTTGGGACCTTGGACGGAGGTGAGGGGAATGGTGTGGGCACAGGCTTTGCACTTCCTGCGATAGTAGGGAAAGATGCCAGGAGTGAGGTATGGGCTGGTGGGAGAGTATGGACCTGACGAGGGAGTCACGGAGGGAATGGTCTTTCCGAACACCGATATGGGTGGGGAAGGAAATATATCCCTGGTGGTGGGGTCCGTTTGGAGGTGGCGGAAGTGGTGGAGGATGATGCGTTGTATGCAGATGTTGGTGGGGTGGAAGGGGAGGACCAAGTAGGTTCTGTCCTTGTTGCGTTGGGAGGAGTGGTGTTTAAGTCGGTGGTGTGTGAAGTGGAAGACTTGCGCTGGAGGGCATCGTCAACCATGTGAGAAGGGAAGTTGTAATCGTGGAAGAAGGAGACCATCTGGTACTTTCTGAGGTGGAATAGCAAGTGTATGCACAATTCCAGTTTGTGAGAGTCTTTAAAATCTGTTCCCTGAGGGCATAGGTTTAAGGTGAGAGGAGAAAGATATAAAACAGACCTACGGGGCAACTTCTTCACACAGAAGGTGGTACATGTATGGAATGAGCTGCCAGAGCAAGTGGTAGAGGCTGGTACAATTGCAACATTTAAGAGGCATTTGGATGGGTATATGAATAGGAAAGGTTTGGTGGGATATGGGCTGGGTGCTGGCAGGTAGGACGAGATTGGGTTGGGATATCTGGTCGGCATGGATGGGTTGGACCGAAGGGTCTGTTTCCATGGTGTAAATCTCTATGACTCTAAATAGCACAACAGAAGGAGAATAACTAACTGTATTTAGGTTCAATATTAATTCAGAATCTCTGACAATTGTACTGCATGTAATATGTTTGTAATGGATCTCCTGTGGCATTGCTCGCTTCTACTCAAGCACTGTTGAGATCGGTAATATTTCTTGCTGTTCTGTAAACCACTTGCTTGTCAGTCAGTGTGATCCAGTCAATGCCCTGATGGAACCAAGTTGCTGAGTGACATTGAGGGAAATATTACACAGCTTCCTGATGCTGTAGATAGGGACCATTCATTGAAACATTAGATTCAAAGGGTCTTGACATGGCAGATGCTAAACTGATGTGTCACACCAGACAGAAATCCTGGAGGATTAATTTAAAACTAAGCACCGACCCATGGAAGGTTCATATCAGTAGAATTGTCTTCTTTCGGAGGACTATCAGTTTGAGTTCACTTCTGCAATGATCAGTGGTGGCTGCAACATTGAGTGCATTTGAGGCTTTATACAGATTATTGTTTAGATGAGATGTGATCAGTTATCTGGGAGGCTGTGTTCTGTCCATCATTAAGTCATTGGTGACCTTATGGAATACAGAAACATGTTTGATGGGTGGAATGGCCGACTGATGTTCATAATAGCATAAGAATGTAAGACCTTGGAGCAGGAGTAGGCCATCTTGCCCCTCCAGCCTGCTCCGCCATTTCTTCAGGTCATGGCTGCTCTTTACGTGTCCTCAGTTCCACTTACCTGCCTTCTCACTGTAATCCTCAATACCTTCATTGTTCAAAAAAAAGGTCTATGCCCTTTGTCGCAGTTTCATCTGTCAGTGGAAACATCCTCTCTACATTTATCTTATCTATTCCCTTCATAATTTTATATGTTTCTCTAAAATCACCCCTGATTCTTGCAAATTCCAATGAATATAATCGCATTCTACTCAGTTTCTCCTCATACGTCAACCCTCTCAACTCTGGAATCAACCTCGTGAAGCTTTCTCAAGTAAGAGACCAAAATTGCACGCAGTACTCCAGGTGTGGCCTCACCAGCATCCTATACAGCTGCAACATAACCTCACTGCTTTTGAACTCCATTTCTTTTGCATTGAAGGACAACATTCCATTTGCCTTCCTAATTACGTGTTGTACCTGCACACCAACCTTCTATGATTCATTAAAAAGGATGCCCAGATCCCTCTGCATAGCAGCACGCTGCAACGTTTACCTTTCAAGTAATAGTCCTTTTCACGGTTGCTCCTACCTAAGTGCATGATTTCACATTTATTAACATTGTATTCCATCTGCCAGACCTTTACCTACTCACTTGAAATATTTATGTTCCTCTGCAAAGTTTCCCAGTCCACCAAACACTTTGCTGTGCCACTCATCTTAGTGTCATCTGCAAACTTTGAGACATTCCACATGGTCCCCAACTCAAAACAACAATGTAAATTGTGAATAACTGTGGTCCAAACACTGTTCCTATTCTTTATGATGAAGTGTATATTATCATGAAGATTATTGAAACACAAACTATATAAACGTTGCTTCTGATGCAAGTAACTTCAACTTTCTTCCCCGACAATTACATTGATCAATCAACCACAATGAAAGTGTTTCCCACCGTTCAATAACTGAACGGTGGACAGACTGGTGTCTGAGTTGGACGACAACCTGTTGTTGCTCATGATAGTGACGCTGCAGGGATTATCCCTGAGACTGAGGTGTACACAATTATTTCAGCACAGTCTCTTCACAGTAGCTTGACATTTTTGACAGACCTGAGCTCAGACCTAGGCAGATCGGGACCATCTGATTTTGATTCTGTCTTTTAAATTAATCCAAGTAAAAAAGGCTTCTTTCCCTTAATTGAGAATAATGCAAGTTAGAGTGTGTTTTAAAAAATTCTCAAGGTCAGGTTCGTAGGAGCGTAGTCTGACACAGAACAAACGACCAAGAGGCGAGTCTGCTAGAATATGAGCATTTTATTCCCCGCAGCGTCGCCACAACCAGGTCTCATACTTACAACGGGTCTGGCTTATACTCACTCTACATGTTACCGGAACTGGGAGCCGTCAGTTCTCGTAGAGCGGTTGCCAACAACCCACGCTCGGCGGTTAAACGTAACCCCGGAGCAGACTCCCGGGTCTGGCTTATACTCACTCTACATGTTACCGGAACTGGGAGCCGTCAGTTCTCGTAGAGCGGTTGCCAACAACCCACGCTCGGCGGTTAAACGTAACCCCGGAGCAGACTCCCGGGTCTGGCTTATACTCACTCTACATGTTACCAGAACTGGGAGCCGTCAGTTCTCGTAGAGCGGTTGCCAACAACCCACGCTCGGCGGTTAAACGTAACCCCGGAGCAGACTCACCGAACTGGAGACTTTTCCAGCTGATATACTCTTTTCCAGATATAAACATTCATGTGAACAGCAGAGCAAGGCTAAAAAACACATTCCATTCTGGTTACATACAGATAAGAAGATTCACACGGGGAGGTGTGTAATAAGATTCACACGGGACTAAGCAACACCTCCATTCCGGTTAGATTCACACATGTATTGGGACATAATTTTTTAACCGTTTCACCACATTCCACTGCTTGGCCCAATACATGTGTTACATTATGATTCACACATGTATTGGGACATAATTTTACACCACATTCCACTGCTTGGCCCAATACATGTGTTACATTATGCTTAATTCAGTTCAATTCGTTTCAGTTAATTTCAGTTCAGTCAATTCAGTGTAGTTCAATTCAGCTCAGTTCAGGTCTGTTCAGTTCAATTCAATTGTGTTCAATTCAGTTCCGTCCATTTCAATTCAATTTAGCTCAGTTCCATTTTGTTCCGTTCAATTTGATTCACTTCAGTTCCACTCAGTTCAGTTCAGTTCAATCCCATTCAATTCTGTTAACTCCGCTTCAGCTTTTTGGACATGCCCACATCCTCCGCTGTACCCCAGGCAAGGGGTTCTTCGGCAGGACTGGGATCCTCTCAAGGGTGGACAGCAGCGAACCTGGGGTTCCTCCGGTCGCCCCCCACCATTTCTCAAACAAACTGCCACGTCATGCCACGGTCCATGCCATCCCGGGACGGTCGGGACCTCCACAGTTTGTTCTTCTGGTTTCTTAGTCTTTTTCTAAAACATTGTTCTGTATCAAAATCTCTCCTCAATTGCGATTGACCCTGCTCGCAGCGCCAAAATGTTTTAAAAAATTCTCAAGGTCAGGTTCGTAGGAGAGTAGTCTGACACAGAACAAACGACCAAGAGGCGAGTCTGCTAGAATATGAGCATTTTATTCCCCGCAGCGTCGCCACAACCAGGTCTCATACTTACAACGGGTCTGGCTTATACTCACTCTACATGTTACCGGAACTGGGAGCCGTCAGTTCTCGTAGAGCGGTTGCCAACAACCCACGCTCGGCGGTTAAACGTAACCCCGGAGCAGACTCCCGGGTCTGGCTTATACTCACTCTACATGTTACCGGAACTGGGAGCCGTCAGTTCTCGTAGAGCGGTTGCCAACAACCCACGCTCGGCGGTTAAACGTAACCCCGGAGCAGACTCCCGGGTCTGGCTTATACTCACTCTACATGTTACCGGAACTGGGAGCCGTCAGTTCTCGTAGAGCGGTTGCCAACAACCCACGCTCGGCGGTTAAACGTAACCCCGGAGCAGACTCCCGGGTCTGGCTTATACTCACTCTACATGTTACCGGAACTGGGAGCCGTCAGTTCTCGTAGAGCGGTTGCCAACAACCCACGCTCGGCGGTTAAACGTAACCCCGGAGCAGACTCACCGAACTGGAGACTTTTCCAGCTGATATACTCTTTTCCAGATATAAACATTCATGTGAACAGCAGAGCAAGGCTAAAAAACACATTCCATTCTGGTTACATACAGATAAGAAGATTCACACGGGGAGGTGTGTAATAAGATTCACACGGGACTAAGCAACACCTCCATTCCGGTTAGATTCACACATGTATTGGGACATAATTTTTTAACCGTTTCACCACAGAGTGACATACAAATTTTCTTTTTATCAAGTAAATAGGCAGAATCATCATAATTAAATTTCAAAGGTATTTATTTTTCCAATATACATACAGAAATAAACCACATAAACAATGATGATAGCAGTGTACAGGTTTCCAAGTTGAAAACTATTAACTGGACAGCAATATCTCTTTATCTGACATTCACAGAAATTAATTGCTGGTTTTGAACAATTATTACAATGTCATCAGTTCATTGTAACAGAGTCTTAACCGCTCATCTGTTCTTCAGCTTTCTTGATCCCCACATCCTTCCCACTCTCCTGTTTCTCTGCCTCTTGGTCAGGATTAAGCCAGGGAGTGGTTGTTGTATCCGAGGTGATATTGATGGGGATAGTCTGTTCATTCACAGCTGGCAGTGCCAGGCGCGGGGCTTGAACCTTTAACCGACCGTCCTGTGACAAACAGCATCGAAGAGCTTCAGCATCGACATCCTCTGGCAGCTGGAATTCTCTCCTGAATTCTTCATATTTGTAGCTGTAACAGCCGCTGCCATCATCACATTTCTTCTCGTGTTTTCCTGTCACCAGCACTTTCCTTCCAAATACTTTCACCCTCAGGTCTTCTGGGGAGAAGTGCTGGACATTCAGGGACACAGAAAAGCCATCTCCATCCTTGTCCTCGGATTGTCTTTTACCTTCTCCATTAGCATCAGATTTGTTGTCTCGAGTTCCTGGTATTTCCCCAAAACATTCTGCTGTCAGCTTCTCAAGAACTCGATGGATGAACTTCATGCCCTTTCTCGCTTCTTCCACCTGTTCCCACATGTTACATTCAAGTGGTTCCCAGAGCCTGTGTGTAACAGGCGCCAGTGTGTATACAGGCTGCTGGCATAGACGTGAAGGGTGGAAAGCCCGATAGCTCAGCATTGTCTCTGCCTCTTCTCTCACTTCCCTCAAACTGACTGATGTGAACTCCCAGTCTTCAGTCTCTGATCTGCTGCAGCACTCTGAGCTCACACCTTATATATTCTCCTGTCAGAAATCCAGACATTTCCAGAATGACCTCAAGTTTGCTGGATTTATCACACGTGAGCTGAAAATACATGACGTCACATCTCAGCCTTACTTTAAACAAGAATGACTCGACTCAGTGACACCCACTGGAGGACATCCACAGGCTTCTGGAATGTACTCAGACAGTGACAGCTTGGATGGGAGGAGCAATGTTAATGATTGACAGCTGAGCAGAAGGCTGAGTCTGTGCAGGAAAGTGTTTTTTTTTAAAACCCAGAGAGAGTTAATTTATTGAAATATCAACTTGTCATCTCAGAATAAAGAGGCAGTATTTAGTCATTTTAACATTACTGTTTTCAGTGATTCATAAGAGATTGATTTGATATGTATAAGTTTGAGATGGAGCTTGAAATGCAAATACATTTTATTTACGCTAAGTAGAGTTGAACTTGTCCTAAATGTAATTAGCTCATTTGTGATAATGATAATGTACATAAAGAAATGAAATACTTAGAAATGAAGTTGCTGTGTCCTTCAACATTATAACACCGTGTTGCCAGATATGCGATTGCTGCAGGATTTAGCAACATATAGAAAACAAAGAATGCACAACAATTGCTTTAGATCTACTCAGCAACAAGCAAGGCCATTCTGTCCATCAGTGTAGTATCATCTCTTTTGAAGCACTATCTAATCACTTGCGTCTCCCATGCTATTTTGCCCATACTTTGCAAATTCTGTTTTTGCAAGCATACGTATAATTTCAGTTTGCAAGAGGGCACTGGATCTGCTACCTCCTCGCATTCTCATCTTCCTTTCCAATTCACTAGAAACAGCACAACAGAAGGAGAAGAACAAACTATGTTTCGGTTCGATATATGTTCAGAGTCTGTTGACAGTTGTACTGCACTTAAAATATTCCTGTAGGATTTTGTGGCATCGCTCCTTCTTTTTGAGGAATATGGATTTCATTTTTAACATTTGTCGCTGTTCTACAAGCCATTTGATTGTCAGTCAGTGTGACCCAGGAAATGTACTGATGGAATCAATTTGCAGAGTGACATTGAGGGAAATATGACACATCTACCTGATGCTGTACATAGGGACTGTTCATTGATACATTAGATTCAGAGAGTCTTGATTAATTGTCTGCCAGTAGGATGTGTCACATCAGCCAGAAATCCTGGAGTGGGGAGTCCTATTTAAAATTAAGTAATCAACCGTCTAGGGTTCATATCGGGAGAATTATCTACCTTTCTGAGGGTTATCAATTTGAATTCTATTTCCCAATTAGCAGTGGTGGCTGCAACATTGAACCTATTTGAGATTTTATGCAGATTATTGTTCAAATAAGGAGTGATCGGGTATCCGGGAGGTAGGACTATAATTTCTGTCCATCATGGTGACCTGATGGAATGAAGAAATGATTTTGAAGGGCTGAATGGCCTACTCATGTTCCAATATTTTATGATCACAGAAACATCATAGACTCTGCGAATCCTGACAGTATGGAAGGAGACCATTCAGCCCATCAATCTGATGCTAGTTTTGCACATCCTGAACACAATGGGCAATTTAGAATGACCCATCCATCTAACTCGCACATTTTTGTATTGTGGGAGGGGACCGGAGCACAAACCCACGCAGACACAGGGAAAACGTGCAAACTCCATAAAGATAGTCGCTTGAAGGTGGAATCGTATCTGGGTCCCTGGCGTTGTGAGGCAACAGATGCTATCCACTAAGGCCCAGTACAGTATCATTCATATTATTGAAAACAACAACATCATAAAGGTGGCTCAGGATGCAAGTAAGCTGCTTCTCCAACCCCCCGCACCCCTCCCCCCCACCACCCCCCTCCCCCCAACCTCTGTAAGTTACAATGATTATTTAACCACAATGAAAGTGCTTGCCACCATCCAGTAACAGACTGGTATACAGGTTGGTGTCTGAGGTGGATGACAAGCTGTTGTTGGAGAAGATTGGGACGCTGCAGGGAATATCTCTGACATGGAGCTGTAAAAAATCTGGCTCACGCATAGTCTCTGAGTTTGATATTTTTGACTGACCTGAGTTGAAATTTAGGCAGAACTAGATAGACTGATTTCATGTTCTGGGTTTTAATTTCATGCAGGTTAAATAGTATCTTTATGGTAAATGACAATAATGTCAGTTAGAGTGAAGAACGTCAGTAATATATCAGACTTGTTTTGATCAAATATGAAGGCAGAATCATCATAGTTAATTCCTAAAAGTATTTATTTTTCCAATATACATAACGAAATAATACACATCAAAACTGATAATAGCACAATACAGATTTACATTTAAAACAATTAATTGATAACAATATCTTGTCCTCAGGTATTCAGAGAAATTCATTGCTGCTTTTGCAAAATTCTTACATCTTCAAAAGTCCATTGGAACATAATCTTAAATGTCCATCTGTTCTACGTCTTTTACTGATCCCCACACCATTCCCACTCTCCTGTACCTATGCATCTTGGTCAGGATTGAGCCGGGAAGTGGTTGTTGCATCCGAGGTGATGTTGATGGGGACGGTCTGTTCATTCACACCTGGCAGTGGCAGGAGCGGGGCTTGAACGTTTATATTACACGTTCCCAAATCTAACTCATCTCTGTAAATTGTGAATAATTGTGGTCCCAACACTGTTCCCATTTTTTATGTTGAAATGTGTAGTATCATTAATATTGTTGAAACAGAAACGTCATAAACGTTGCTTCTGATGCAAATAACTTCACCTTCCCTCCCTGACAGTTACAATGATCAATTAACCACAATGAAAGTGTTTCCCACCGTTCAATAACTGAGTGGTGGACAGACTGGTGTCTGAGTTGGACGACAACCTGTAGTTGCTCAGGATAGTGATGCAGCAGGGAATATCTCTGAGACTGAGGTGTACATAATTATTTCAGCACAGTCTCTTCACAGTAGCTTGACATTTTTGACAGACCTGAGCTCAGACTTAGGCAGATCGTGACCACCTGATTTTGTTTCTGTCTTTTAAGTTAATCCAAGTAAAAAAGATTTCTTTCCCTTAATTGAGAATAATGTAAGTTGGAGTGATGTATCAGTTTTATTTTTATCAAGTAAATAGGCAGAATCATCAGAATTAAATTTCAAAAGTATTATTCTTCCAATATACATACAGAAATAAACCACATGAACATTGATGACAGCACTGTATAGGTTTCTAAATTGAAAACTATTAACTGGACAGCAATGTCTCCTTATCTCACATTCACAGAAATTCATTGCTGGTTTTGAACAATTATTACATCTTCAGAAGTTCGTTGTAACAGAGTCTTAACCGCTCATCTGTTCTTCAGCTTTCTTGATCCCCACATCCTTCCCACTCTCCTATTTCTCTGTCTCTTGGTCAGGATTGAGCCGGGGAGTGGTTGTTGTATCCGAGGTGATGTTGATGGGGACAGTCTGTTCACTCACAGCTGGCAGTGCCAGGCGCGGGGCTTGAACCTTTAACCGACCGTCCTGTGACAAACAGCATCGAAGAGCTTCAGCATCGACATCCTCTGGCAGCTGGAATTCTCTCCTGAACTCTTCATATTTGTAGCTGTAACAGCCGCTGCCATCATCACATTTCTTCTCGTGTTTTCCTGTCACCAGCACTTTCCTTCCAAATACTTTCACCCTCAGGTCTTCTGGGGGGAAGTGCTGGACATTCAGGGACACAGAAAAGCCATCTCCATCCTTGTCCTCGGATTGTCTTTTACCTTCTCCATTAGCATCAGATTTGTTGTCTCGAGTTCCTGGTATTTCCCCAAAACATTCTGCTGTCAGATCCTCAAGAACTCGATGGATGAACTTCATGCCCTTTCTCGCTTCTTCCACCTGTTCCCACATGTTACATTCAAGTGGTTCCCTGAGCCTGTGTGCAACAGGCGCCAGTGTGTATACAGGCTGCTGGCACAGACGTGAAGGGTGGAAAGCCCGATAGCTCAGCATTGTCTCTGCCTCTTCTCTCACTTCCCTCAAACTGACTGATGTGAACTCCCAGTCTTCAGTCTCTGATCTGCTGCAGCACTCTGAGCTCACACCTTATATATTCTACTGTCAGAAATCCAGACATTTCCAGAATGTCCTCAAGTTTGCTGGGTTTATCACACGTGAGCTGAAAATACATGTCGTCACATCTCAGCCTTACTTTAAACAAGAATGACTCGACTCAGTGACACCCACTGGAGGACATCCACAGGCTTCTGGAATGTACTCAGACAGTGACATCATAGATGGGCGGGGCAATGTTAATGATTGACAGCTGAGCAGAAGGCTGAGTCTGTGCAGGAAAGTGAGGTTTGTTCAAACACAGAGGGGAATAATTTATTGAAATAACAAGCAGGAATGACAAGGCAGTGTTTGGTTTTTCTAACATTCCTGTTTTCACTGATTTTGTTGATATGAATGTGATATTGATCAGTTTCAGATGGAAGAAATTGTAAATGAGTTTTATTTAGTAAAAAGTCACGCCACACCAGGTTACAGTCCAACAGGTTTAATTGGAAGCACTAGCTTTCGGAGTGACACTTCTTCATCACTATCAACTGATGAAGGAGCGTCGCTCCCAAAGCTAGTGTGTGCTTCCAATTAAACCTGTTGTACTATAACCTGGTGTTGTGTGATTTTTAAGTTTGTACACTCCAGTCCAAAACCGGCATCTCCAAATCATGAGTTTTATTTCAGTTCAGTGAAGTCAGGATTGCCTGCAGACAATTGCCTTGTTTATGATAATAACACATTTTAAAAAATGAAACACTTTGAAATGAAGTTGTGTCCTTTAATATTATAAAACCCCGTTGTGAATCATGGGTTTGATACAGTATTTCCAATTATAGAACATGAAGAATGCGGAAAAATTGCTTGAGATCAACGCAGCAACAAACAAGGCCATTCGGTCCACCAGGCAGGTGTGATCCCTTTGGAATCACTATCCAATTACTCACATCTCCCATGGTCTTTTCCCAAACTCTGCAAATTCTGTTTTAGCAAGTGTATGTACAATTCCAGTTTGTGAGAGGTCTGGACTCAGTGACTGCTACTGGAGGAATTCCCGAGTCTTCCGGAATGTACTCAGAGAGTGACAGCTCAGATGGGAGGAGCAATGTCAATGATTGACAACTGAGCAGAAGGCTGGGAATGTGCAGGAAAGTGAGGGTTTGTAAAAGCAGAAAGGGGATTAATTGATTGAAATATAAACTCATGTCATGACTTAATGAAGTGGCTGTATTTGTTTTTCTGACTTTGGTATTTTAAATGATTTGAATGAGTTTGACGTGAAAGTTATCACCTAGAAAAATGGGGCGAAAGTTACATCAGCCGCTTTTAAATTGAATAAAGCAATTATTCCGTCCTTAAAGCCATTTGCTGTTTTGTAATTGTCCTGAAATATATTTAAAGGTGAAAAATGTAGAAGTGAAGCTGCTGCATCCTTTTGAATTACTAAGCCCTGTGGCTAATTATGAGACCATATGAGATTTCCAAAATGGAAAATATACGACATTACATTTAGAATGTGACAGCAGATGGCGAGGCCATTCGGTCCACCAGGTCAGTGTCAACTCTTCGGAAATGCTGTGCAATTACTCACACCTCCCATGTTCTTTTGCTAAGCTCTGCAAATTCTGTCTTTGCAACTATAAGTACAATTCCAGTCTGTGAGAGGCCTTTGGGTCTGCTACCTCCTTGCCCTCCCATTTTCCGTTGTGGTTTATGTGAAACGGGACCAAAGGAGAACGACTAATCAATTTTAGGTTCAATATAAATTGTGTCTCTTTGCTATTTGTGCTGGATTAATGTGTTTCTACTGTATCTCCTGTGGCATAAGTCACTTCTACTCTTGGACTGTGGGTGTTGTTGTTAATATTTCTTGCTGTTCTATAAACCACGTGTTTGTCAGTTAGTGTGATCTAGTAAATTGACTGATGGAACCAAGCTGTTGAGTGATATAGAGGGAAATATGACACATCTTCCTGATGCTGTCCCACAGTGACCATTCTTTAAAACATTAGATTGAAAGGGTCTTCAAGAAGACCACCATCATCCCTGTACCATTGAAAACACATGCAGCGTGCCTGAATGACTCCTGCCCAGTGCCTCTGACCTCCATAATTATGAAGTGCTTCGAGAGATTAGTCATCGCTCATATCGACTCCTGCCTCCCAGCCTGCCTTGATTCCTTGCAATTTGCCTACCAGCGCAACAGATCCATGGCAGACTCCACCTCCCTAGCCTCCCAGGAACATAGGGATAATTAAGATACTTGGCTACTCCAGCTCTGCTTTCAACACTATAATCCCAACCAAACCCATCTCCAAACATTGAGACCTGGGTTTCTGCTCTCGACTCAGCAACTGGATCCTCAACTTCCTCACCCACAGACCACAATCAGTGAGGATAGGCAACAGCATCTCTTCCACAACAATCCTCAACACCGGTGTCCCGCAAAGTTGTATACTCAGCTCCTTACTGTACTCCCTGTACACTCATGGGTGGTGTGACCAAATTTTATCTGAAATCCATCTCCAATTTGGCTCACAACATCACTGTTATAGGCCGGATATCAAACAATGATGAGACAGAATACAGGAAGGAAATACAATGCTTAGTGTCGTGGTACAAAGATAACAATCTCTCCCTTAAGGTCAGCAAAACTGAAGAGCTGACTTTAGGAAGCAAAGAGGAGGGGACACCCCTGTCGAAGTCAATGGAGCTGAGGTGGAGATGGTTGAGCGTTCCTCTGGAGTGACAATCACCAACAATCTACCCAGGACCACCATCATGGATGTGATGGTGAAGTCAGCACAACAACTCCTCTTCTTCCTCAGGAAGTTAAAGAAATTTGGCATGCCCATTGATCATTCATCTACATTTGTAGATGCTAGATGCAACATAGAAAGCATTCTGTCTGGATGCATTATGGTTTGGAATGGCAAGTGCTCTGCCCAGGACTGTAATGAACTACAGAGACTTGTAAACAGAGCTCAGTCCATCACACAAACCAGGCTTCCATTCATTGACTCCATCTACACTGCTTCTTGTCTCTGAAAGGGGACCAACATCATCAAAGACCCCTTCCATCCCGGTTATAATCTCTTCCAAGCTCTTCCATCAGGCAGAAGAAACAACAGCTGAAACACACGTATCAACATGTTGAAGAACAGATTCTTCCCTGCTGTTAGTAGACTCCTGAATGGAGCTGTCCAATTTAAATATAATGTTGATCTTACTTTTTGTGCACTCTCTTTGCAGCCATAACATTGTATTCCTTGAACTGTTCTATCAATTATGCACTTTATATGGTATGATGTATTTATACTGCATGCAAAACAAGCTTTTCACTGTACCTAGGTACGTCTGATGAGACTAAATCAAATCAAATCAAACCTTGGCTTGTTAGCTCCTGAAAGGATGTGTCACATCAGGCAGAAATCCTCAAATCAGCAGCAGAGTTTAAAAATAAGGGCTCACCAACATAAGGTTCATATCAGGAGTATTGTCTTCCTTCAGGTGATTACCAGTCTGAATTAGAAAAATACAGCGCAGTACAGGCCCTTTGGCCCTCGATGTTGCGCCGATCCAAGCTCTCCTAACCTACACTAGCCCACTATCCTCCATATGCCTATCCAATGCCCATTTAAATGCCCATGGAATGCCCAGCTAGGGGCAGGGCATTCCATGAACTAACGACTTGCTGAGTAAAGAATCTACCCCTTACATCTGTCCTATACCTACCACCCCTTAATTTAAAACTATGCCCCATCGTAATAGCTGACTTCATATGTGGAAAAAGGTTCTCATGGGCAACCCTATCTAAACTCCTAATCATCTTGTACACCTCTATCAAGTCACCCCAAACCTTCTTTTCTCCAATGAAAACAGCCCCAAGTGCCTCAGCCTTTCCTCATACGATCTTCCTACCATACCAGGCAACATCCTGGTAAACCTCCTCTGCACCCGTTCCAGTGCCTCCACATCCTTCCTATAGTATGGCGACCAAAACTGCACACAATGCTCCAGATGCGGCCGCACCAGAGTCTTATACAACTGCAACATGACCTCAGGACTCCGGAACTCAATTCCTCGACCAATAAAAGCCAGTACGCCATATGCCTTCTTCACCGCACTATTTACCTGGGTGGCAACTTTCAGAGATCTGTGTACATGGACACCAAGATCCCTCTGCTCATCCACACTACCAAGTATCAGACCATTAGCCCAGTACCCCATCTTTTTGTTACTCTTACCAAAGTGAATCACCTCACACTTACCTACATTGAACTCCATTTGCCACCTTTCTGCCCAGCTCTGCAACTTATCTATATCCCGCTGTAATCTGACACATCCTTCCTCACTGTCAACAATTCCACTGACTTTCGTATCATCCACAAACTTGCTCACCCAACCTTCTAGCCCCTCCTCCAGGTCATTTATAAAAATGACAAACAGCAATGGTCCCAAAACAGATCCTTGCGAAACACCGCTAGTAACTGCACTCCAAGATGAATCTTTACCATCAACTACTACCCTCTGTCTTCTTCCAGCCAGCCAATTCCTAATCCAAACCTCCAACTCACCCTCAATGCCATACCTCCGTATTTTTTGCAGTAGCCTACCATGGGGAACCTTATCAAACGCCTTACTAAAATCCATATACACCGCATGTACCGCTTTACCCTCATCTACCTCCTTAGTCACCTTCTCAAAGAATTCAATAAGGTTTGTGAGGCACGACCTGCCCTTCACAAAACCATGCTGACTATCCTTGATCACATTATTCCTATCCAGATGTTCATAAATCTTAACCCTTACAATTTTCTCTAAGACTTTGCCCACAACAGAAGTGAGACTCACCGGCCTATAGTTACTAGGGTTATCCCTACTCCCCTTCTTGAACAAGGGAACCACATTTGCTATCCTCCAGTCTTCTGGCACTATTCCTGTAGACAACGAGGACATAAAAATCAAGGCCAATGGCTCTGCAATCTCCTCCCTTGCTTCCCAGAGAATCCTAGGATAAATGCCATCAGGCCCAGGGGACTTATCTATTTTCACCCTTTCCAGAATTTCCAACACCTCTTCCCTACATACCTCAAAGCCGTCCATTCTAATTAATTGTGACTCAATATTTATATTGGCAACAATGTCCTGTTCCTGAGTGAATACTGATGAAAAGTATTCATTCAGTGTCTTCCCAATCTCTTCAGCCTCCACACTCAACTTCCCACTACTATCCTTGACTGGACCTATTCCTACCCTAGTCATTCTTTTATTCCTGACATACCTATAGAAAGCCTTAGGGTTTTCCCTAATCCTACCAACTAAGGGCTTTTCATGTCCCCTCCTTGCTGCTCTTAGCTCTCTCTTCAGATCCTTCCTGGCTACCTTATAACTCTCAATCGCCCCAATTGAACCTTCACGCCTCGTCTTTACATAGGCCGTCCTCTTCCATTTAACAAGGGATTCCAATTCCTTATTAAACCACGGCTCCCTCACACAACCCTTTCCTCCCTGCCTGACAGGTACATACTTATCAAGGACACTCAATAGTTGCTCCTTGAACAAGCTCCACATATCAATTGTGCCCATGCCTTGAAGCCTACTTTTCCAAGCCACGCATCCTAAGTCGTGCCTCACCGCATCATAATTTCCCTGCCCCCAGCTATAACTCTTGCCCTGCAGTGCACACTTATCCCTCTCCATCACTCGAGTAAAAGTCACTGAATTGTGGTCACTGTCCCCAAAGTGCTCACCTATCTCCAAATCTAACACCTGGCCTGGTTCGTTACCCAGAACCAAATCCAGTATGGCCTCACTTCTTGTTGGCCTGTCTACATAAATTCTCTTCCTCAATGATCAGTGGAGGCTGTGTCATTAAATGTAGTTAAGCTTCGTACATATCCTTGTCTAAATAAGGAGTGATGAGTTCTCTGGGAGGCAGGATTGTAGTGGTCAGTTCATCATTAATTCATTCGTGACCTCAAGGAATAGCAAAGTGAGTTTAAAGGCCGAATGGCCTACTCCTGTTCCTATTCTTTATCTTCAAGGGTATAGCATCATTAATATTATTGAAACAGAACCTTCATAAAAAGTGGCTTTTGATGCAACTAACTTGACCTTCCATTCCCGATAGCCACAATAATCATTTAACCCCAATGAAAGTGCATCTCACCATCCAGTAACAGTGTAGGGTACAGATTGGGTTGGATGACAAGCAGTTATTGCTAAAAGAAACTGAAAGAACTGTGGATGCTGTAAATCAGAAACATAAACAAAAATAGAGGTTGCTGGAAAAGCTCAGCAGGTCTGGCAGTGTCCTCAGTTCTGAAGAATGGTCACTGGAACCACAACATTTACTTTGACTTCTTGAGCCTTTCCATCAACTTCTGTTTTTGAAGTTGTTGTTTCTGATTATTGTGAAGCTGCAGGGAATATCTCTGAGATTGAAGTGTAGAAAATTGTGCAAGGACAGTGTCTGAACTGTAGTTTGATATCTTTTGACAGAGCTGGGTGCTGAAAAGATTTGCAAGGATGTTGGATCCACTGGAGTGTTGAGTTGTAAGGAGAGGCTGAATAGACTGGGACCTTTTCTCCAGGGAGACTGGAGGCTGAGGATGACCTTATAGAGGCTTATAAAATCATGATGGACACAGATAAGGTGAACAGGCAAGGTCTTTTTCCAAGGATAGGTGAGTCCAAAACTAGAGGGCTTAGATTTAAGGTGAGAGGGGAAAGATTTACAAGGGACGAGAAGGGCAACTTTTTCACACAGAGGGTGAGCTGGCAGAGAAAGTGGTAGAGGCCAGTACTCTAACAACATTGAAAAGACATTTGGCCAATTACATGAGCAGGAAAGGTTTAGAGAGATATAGGGACTAGTGAAGTTTCCGATACCTGTTCGGCATGGTCGAGTTTACATGCTGGATGACTTGATGTCTCCATGAGTACATGACCTGAGTTTTGACTTAGGCAGATCTAGACTGACTGATTTTATGCCCAGTTTTAACTTAATCAAACCTAAAAGGTGTACTTACCGTAACCGTGAATAAGGGAGGTCAGAGTGAAGATTATTCGTGATGTATCAGTTTTGCTTCTATCAAGTAAGAAGGTAGAATCATCATAGATAAAATTCAGAAGTATTCATTGTTCCAATATACATGCATAAATAATTTACATGAATTTTGATAAAAGCACATTACAGATTTACAACTTGAATACAATGGATTTGACAAAAATATATTTTCATCTCACATTACAGAAACTCTTTGCTGCTTTTGAACAATTATTATATCTTCAAAAGTTCATTGTAACAGAGCATTAACTGGACATCTGTTCTTCAGTTTTCTTGTTCACCACATCCTTCCCACTCTCCTGTTCCTCTGCCTCTTGGTCAGGATTGAGCCGGGGAGTGGCTGTTGTCTCCGAGGTGATGTTGATGGGTACGGTCCGTTCATTCACAGTTGGCAGTGCCAGGCGCGGGGCTTGAACCTTTAACCGACCGTCCTGTGACAAACAGCATCGAAGAGCTTCAGCATCGACATCCTCTGGCAGCTGGAATTCTCTCCTGAACTCTTCATATTTGTAGCTGTAACAGCCGCTGCCATCATCACATTTCTTCTCGTGTTTTCCTGTCACCAGCACTTTTCTTCCAAATACTTTCACCCTCAGGTCTTCTGGGGAGAAGTGCTGGACATTCAGGGACACAGAAAAGCCATCTCCATCCTTGTCCTCGGATTGTCTTTTACCTTCTCCATTAGCATCAGATTTGTTGTCTCGAGTTCCTGGTATTTCCCCCAAAACATTCTGCTGTCAGCTCCTCAAGAACTCGATGGATGAACTTCATGCCTTTTCTCGCTTCTTCCACCTGTTCCCATATGTTACATTCAAGTGGTTCCCTGAGCCTGTGTGCAACAGGCGCCAGTGTGTATACAGGCTGCTGGCACAGACGTGAAGGGTGGAAAGCCCGATAGCTCAGCATCCTCTCTGCCTCTTCTCTCACTTCCCTCAAACTGACTGATGTGAACTCCCAGTCTTCAGTCTCTGATCTGCTGCAGCACTCTGAGCTCACACCTTATATATTCTACTGCCAGAAATCCAGACATTTCCAGAATGTCCTCAAGTTTGCTGGGTTTATCACACTTGAGCTGAAAATACATGACGTCACATCTCAGCCTGACTTTAAACAAGAATGACTCGACTCAGTGACACCCACTGGAGGGTATCCACAGGCTTCTGGAATGTACTCAGACAGTGACATCATAGATGGGCGGGGCAATGTTAATGATTGACAGCTGAGCAGAAGGCTGAGTCTGTGCAGGAAAGTGAGGGTTTGTTCAAACACAGAGGAGATTAATTTATTGAAATAACAAGCAGGAATGACGAGGCAGTGTTTGGTTTTTCTAACATTCCTGTTTTCAGTGACTCTCTCGATATGAATGTGATATTGATCTGTTTCAGATGGAAGAAATTGTAAATGAGTTTTATTTAGTAAAAAGTCACGCCACACCAGGTTACAGTCCAACAGGTTTAATTGGAAGCACTAGTTTTCGGAGTGACACTTCTTCATCACTATCAACTGATGAAGGAGCGTCGCTCCCAAAGCGAGTGTGTGTTTCCAATTAAACCTGTTGGACTATAACCTGGTGTTGTGTGATTTTTAACTTTGTACACTCCAGTCCAAAACCGGCATCTCCAAATCATGAGTTTTATTTAAGTTCAGTGAAGTCTGGATTGCCTGCAGACAATTACCTTGTTTATGATAATAACACATTTTAAAAAACGAAACACTTTGAAATGAAGCTGTGTCCTTTCATATAATAAAACCCTGTTGTGAATGAAAAATGCGGAAAAATTGCTTTCGATCAACGCAGCAACAAACAAGGCCATTCGGTCCACCAGGCAGGTGTGATCCCTTTGGAATCACTATCCAATTACTCACATCTCCCATGGTCTTTTCCCGAACTCTGCAAACTCTGTTTCAGCAAGTGTATGTACAATTCCAGTTTGTGAGAGGTCTGGACTCAGTGACTGCTACTGGAGGAATTCCCGAGTCTTCCGGAATGTACTCAGAGAGTGACAGCTCAGATGGGAGGAGCAATGTCAATGATTGACAACTGAGCAGAAGGCTGGGAATGTGCAGGAAAGTGAGGGTTTGTCAAAGCAGAAAGGGGATTAATTGATTGAAATATAAACTCATGTCATGAGATAATGAAGTGGCTGTATTTGCTTTTCTCACTTTGGTATTTTAAATGATTTGAATGAGTTTGACGTGAAAGTTATCACCGAGAAAAATGGGGCGAAAGTTACATCAGCCGCTTTTAAATTGAATAAAGTATTTATTCCGTCCTTAAAGCCATTTGCTGTTTTGTAATTGTCCTGAAATATGTTTAAAGGTGAAAAATATAGAAGTGAAGCTGCTGCATCCTTTTGAATTACTAAGCCCTGTGGCTAATTATGAGACCATATGAGATTCCAAAATGGAAAATATACGACATTACATTTAGAATGTGACAGCAGATGGCGAGGCCATTCGGTCCACCAGGTCAGTGTCAACTCTTCGGAAATGCTATGCAATTACTCACACCTCCCATGTTCTTTTGCTAAGCTCTGCAAATTCTGTCTTTGCAACTATAAATACAATTCCAGTCTGTGAGAGGCCTTTGGGTCTGCTACCTCCTTGCACTCCCATTTTCCGTTGTGGTTTATGTGAAACGGGACCAAAGAAGGAGAACGACTAATCAATTTTAGGTTCAATATAAATTGTGTCTCTTTGCTATTTGTGCTGGATTAATATGTTTCTACTGTATCTCCTGTGGCATAAGTCACTTCTACTCTTGGACTGTGGGTGTTGTTGTTAATATTTCTTGCTGTTCTATAAACCACGTGTTTGTCAGTTAGTGTGATCGAGTAAATTGACTGATGGAACCAAGCTGTTGAGTGATATAGAGGGAAATATGACACATCTTCCTGATGCTGTCCCATAGTGACCATTCTTTAAAACATTAGATTGAAAGGGTCTTCAAGAAGACCACCATCATCCCTGTGCCAACGAAAACACATGCAGCATGCCTGAATGACTACTGCCCAGTGCCTCTGACCTCCATAATTATGAAGTGCTTCGAGAGATTAGTCATCGCTCATATCAACTCCTGCCTCCCAGCCTGCCTTGATTCCTTGCAATTTGCCTACCTGCGCAACAGATCCATGGCAGACTCCACCTCCCTAGCCTCCCAGGAACATAGGGATAATGAAGATACTTAGCTACTACAGCTCTGCTTTCAACAATATAATCCCAACCAAACCCATCTCCAAACACTGAGACCTGGATTTCTGCTCTCGACTCAGCAACTGGATCCTCAACCTCCTCACCCACAGACCACAATCAGTGAGGATAGGCAACAGCATCTCTTCCACAACAATCCTCAACACCGGTGTCCCGCAAAGTTGTATACTCAGCTCCTTACTGTACTCCCTGTACACTCATGGGTGGTGTGGTCAAATTTTATCTGAAATCCATCTCCAATTTGGCTGACAACATCACTGTTTTCGGCCGGATATCAAACAATGATGAGACAGAATACAGGAAGGAAATACAATGCTTAGTGTTGTGGTACAAAGATAACAATCTCTCCCTTAAGGTCAGCAAAACTGAAGAGCTGACTTCAGGAAGCAAAGAGGAGGGGACACCCCTGTCTAAGTCAATGGAGCTGAGGTGGAGATGGTTGAGCGTTCCTCTGGAGTGACAATCACCAACAATCTACCCAGGACCACCATCATGGATGTGATGGTGAAGTCAGCACAACAACTCCTCTTCTTGCTCAGGAAGTTAAAGAAATTTGGCATGCCCATTGATCATTCATCTACTTTTGTAGATGCTAGATGCAAAATAGAAAGCATTCTGCCTGGATGCATTATGGTTTGGAATGGCAAGTGCTCTGCCCAGGACTGTAATGAACTGCAGAGACTTGTAAACAGAGCCCAGTCCATCACACAAACCAGGCTTCCATCCATTGACTCCATCTACACTGCTTCATGTCTCAGAAAGGGGACCAACATCATCAAAGACCCCTTCCACCCCGGTTATAATCTCTTCCAAGCTCTTCCATCAGGCAGAAGAAACAACAGCTGAAACACAGGTATCAACATGTTGAAGAACAGATTCTTCCCTGCTGTTAGTAGACTCCTGAATGGAGCTGTCCAATTTAAATCTAATGTTGATCTTACTTTTTGTGCACTCTCTTTGCAGCCATAACATTGTATTCCTTGAACTGTTCTATCAATTATGCACTTTGTAATTTATGATGTATTTATACTACATTGAAAACAAGCTTTTCACTGTACCTAGGTACGTGTGATGATACTAAATCAAATCAAATCAAACCTTGGCTTGTTAGCTGCTGAAAGGATGTGTCACATCAGGCAGAAATCCTCAAATCAGCAGCAGAGTTTAAAAATAAGGGCTCACCTACATAAGGTTCATATCAGGAGTATTGTCTTCTTTCAGGTGATTACCAGTTTGAATTAGAACATAGAAAAATACAGCGCAGTACAGGCCCTTTGGCCCTCGATGTTGCGCCGATCCAAGCCCACCTAACCTACTTTAGTCCACTATCCTCCATATGCCGATCCAATGCCCGTTTAAATGCCCATAAAGAGGGAGATTCCACCACTGCTACTGGCAGGGCATTCCATGAACTAACGACTCGCTGAGTAAAGAATCTACCCCTTACATCTGTCCTATACCTACCACCCCTTAATTTGAAGCTATGCCCCCTCGTAAGAGCTGACTCCATACGTGGAAAAAGGTTCTCATGGTCAACCCTATCTAAACCCCTAATCATCTTGTACACCGCTATCAAGTCACCCCTAAACCTTCTTTTCTCCAATGAAAACACCCCAAGTGCCTCAGCCTTCCCTCATACGATCTTCCTACCATACCAGGCAACATCCTGGTAAACCTCCTCTGCACCCGTTCCAGTGCCTCCACATCCTTCCTATAGTATGGCGACCAAAACTGCACACAATACTCCAGATGCGGCCGCACCAGAGTCTTATACAACTGCAACATGACCTCAGGACTCCGGAAGTCAATTCCTCTACCAATAAAAGCCAGTACGCCATATGCCTTCTTCACCACACTATTTACATGGGTGGCAACTTTCAGAGATCTGTGTACATGGACACCAAGATCCCTCTGCTCATCCACACTACCAAGTATCCGACCATTAGGCCAGTACCCCATCTTTTTGTTACTCTTACCAAAGTGAATCACCTCACACTTACCTACATTGAACTCCATTTGCCACCTTTCTGCCCAGCTCTGCAACTTATCTATATCCCGCTGTAATCTGACACATCCTTCCTCACTGTCAACAATTCCACTGAATTTCGTATCATCCGCAAACTTGCTCACCCAACCTTCTAGCCCCTCCTCCAGGTCATTTATAAAAATGACAAACAGCAATGGTCCCAAAACAGATCCTTGCGAAACACCGCTAGTAACTGCACTCCAAGATGAACCTTTACCATCAACTACTACTCTCTGTCTTCTTCCAGCCAGCCAATTCCTAATCCAAACCTCCAACTCACCCTCAATGCCATACCTCCGTACTTTTTGCAGTAGCCTACCATGGGGAACCTTATCAAACGCCTTACTAAAATCTATATACACCACATCTACCGCTTTACCCTCATCTATCTCCTTAGTCACCTTCTCAAAGAATTCAATAAGGTTTGTGAGGCACGACCTGCCCTTCACAAAACCATGCTGACTATCCTTGATCACATTATTCCTATCCAGATGTTCATAAATCTTAATCCTTACAATTCTCTCTCAGACTTTGCCCACAACAGAAGTGAGACTCACCGGCCTATAGTTACTAGGGTTATCCCTACTCCTCTTCTTCAACAATGGAACCACATTTGCTATCCTCCAGTCTTCTGGCACTATTCCTGTAGACAACGAGGACATAAAATTCAAGGCCAATGGCTCTGCAATCTCCTCCCTTGCTTCCCAGAGAATCCTAGGATAAATGCCATCAGGCCCAGGGGACTTATCTATTTTCACCCTTTCCAGAATTTCCAACACCTCTTCCCTCCATACCTCAAAGCCGTCCATTCTAATTAATTGTGACTCAATATTTATATCGGCAACAATGTCCTGTTCCTGAGTGAATACTGACGAAACGTATTCATTCAGTGTCTCCCCAATCTCTTCAGCCTCCACACTCAACTTCCCACTACTATCCTTGACTGGACCTATTCCTACCCTAGTCATTCTTTTATTCCTGACATACCTATAGAAAGCCTTAGGGTTTTCCCTAATCCTACCAACTAAGGACTTTTCATGTCCCCTCCTTGCTGCTCTTAGCTCTCTCTTCAGATCCTTCCTGGCTACCTTATAACTCTCAATCGCCCCAATTGAACCTTCACGCCCCATCTTTACATAGGCCGTCCTCTTCCATTTAACAAGGGATTCCAATTCCTTATTAAACCACGGCTCCCTCACATGATCCTTTCCTCCCTGCCTGACAGGTACATACTTATCAAGGACACTCAATAGTTGCTCCTTGAACAAGTTCCACATATCAATTGTGCCCATGCCTTGAAGCCTACTTTTCCAAGCCACGCATCCTAAGTCGTGCCTCACCGCATCATAATTTACCTGCCCCCAGCTATAACTCTTGTCCTGCAGTGCACACTTATCCCTCTCCAGCACTAGAGTAAAAGTCACTGAATTGTGGTCACTGTCCCCAAAGTGCTCACCTACCTCCAAATCTAACACCTGGCCTGGTTCGTTACCCAGAACCAAATCCAGTATGGCCTCACCTCTTGTTGGCCTGTCTACATAAATTCACTACCTCAACGATCAGTACAAAGCTTAAATGTAGTTAAGCTTTGTACATATCCTTGTCTAAATAAGGAGTGATGAGTTATCCGGGAGGCAGGATTGTAGTGGTCAGTTCATCATTAATTCATTAGTGACCTCAAGGAATAGCAAAGTGAGTTTAAAGGCCGAATGGCCTACTCCTGTTCCTATTCTTTATGTTCAAGGGTATAGCATCATTAATATTATTGAAACAGAACCTTCATAAAAAGTGGCTTTTGATGCAACTAACTTGACCTTCCATTCCCGATAACCACAATAATCATTTAACCCCAATGAAAGTGCATCTCACCATCCCGTAACAGTGTCGGGTACAGATTGGGTTGGATGACAAGCAGTTATTGCTAAAAGAAACTGAAACAACTGTGGATGCCGTAAATCAGAAACATAAACAAAAATAGAGGTTGCTGGAAAAGCTCAGCAAGTCTGGCAGTGTCCTCAGTTCTGAAGAATGGTCACTGGAACCACAACATTCACTTTGACCTCTTGAGCCTTTCCATCAACTTCTGTTTTTGAAGTTGTTGTTTCTGATTATTGTGAAGCTGCAGGGAATATCTCTGAGATTGAAGTGTAGAAAATTGTGCAAGGACATTGTCTGAACTGTAGTTTGATATCTTTTGACAGAGCTGGATGCTGAAAAGATTTGCAAGGATGTTGGATCCACTGGAGTGTTGAGTTGTAAGGAGAGGCTGAATAGACTGGGACCTTTTCTCCAGGAAGACTGGAGGCTGAGGATGACCTTGTAGAGGCTTATAAAATCATGATGGACACAGATAAGGTGAACAGGCAAGGTCTTTTTCCAAGGATAGATGAGTCCAAAACTAGAGGGCTTAGATTTAAGGTGAGAGGGGAAAAATTTACCAGGGACGAGAAGGGCAACTTTTTCACACAGAGGGTGAGCTGGCAGAGAAAGTGGTAGAGGCCAGTACTCTAACAACATTGAAAAGACATTTGGCCAATTACATGAGCAGGAAAGGTTTAGAGAGATATCGGGACTAGTGAAGTTTCCGATACCTGTTGGGCATGGTCGAGTTTACATGCTGGATGACTTGATGTCTCCATGAGTACATGACCTGAGTTTTGACTTAGGCAGATCTAGACTGACTGATTTTATGCCCAGTTTTAACTGAATCAAACCTAAAAGGTGTATTTACCGTAACCGTGAATAAGGGAGGTCAGAGTGAAGATTATTCGTGATGTATCAGTTTTGCTTCTATCAAGTAAGAAGGTAGAATCATCATAGATAAAATTCAGAAGTATTCATTGTTCCAATATACATGCATAAATAATTTACTTGTACATGAATTTTGATAAAAGCACATTACAGATTTACAACTTGAATACAATGGATTTGACAAAAATATATTTTCATCTCACATTACAGAAACTCTTTGCTGCTTTTGAACAATTATTATATCTTCAAAAGTTCATTGTAACAGAGCATTAACTGGACATCTGTTCTTCAGTTTTCTTGTTCACCACATCCTTCCCACTCTCCTGTTCCTCTGCCTCTTGGTCAGGATTGAGCCGGGGAGTGGCTGTTGTCTCCGAGGTGATGTTGATGGGTACGGTCCGTTCATTCGCAGTTGGCAGTGCCAGGCGCGGGGCTTGAACCTTTAACCGACCGTTCTGTGACAAACAGCATCGAAGAGCTTCAGCATCGACATCCTCTGGCAGCTGGAATTCTCTCCTGAACTCTTCATATTTGTAGCTGTAACAGCCGCTGCCATCATCACATTTCTTCTCGTGTTTTCCTGTCACCAGCACTTTTCTTCCAAATACTTTCACCCTCAGGTCTTCTGGGGAGAAGTGCTGGACATTCAGGGACACAGAAAAGCCATCTCCATCCTTGTCCTCGGATTGTCTTTTACCTTCTCCATTAGCATCAGATTTGTTGTCTCGAGTTCCTGGTATTTCCCCAAAACATTCTGCTGTCAGCTCCTCAAGAACTCGATGGATGAACCTCATGCCTTTTCTCGCTTCTTCCACCTGTTCCCACATGTTACATTCAAGTGGTTCCCAGAGCCTGTGTGCAACAGGCGCCAGTGTGTATACAGGCTGCTGGCACAGACGTGAAGGGTGGAAAGCCCAATAGCTCAGCATCCTCTCTGCCTCTTCTCTCACTTCCCTCAAACTGACTGATGTGAACTCCCAGTCTTGAGTCTCTGATCTGCTGCAGCACTCTGAGCTCACACCTTATATATTCTACTGTCAGAAATCCAGACATTTCCAGAATGTCCTCAAGTTTGCTGGGTTTATCACACTTGAGCTGAAAATACATGACGTCACATCTCAGCCTGACTTTAAACAAGAATGACTCGACTCAGTGACACCCACTGGAGGACATCCACAGGCTTCTGGAATGTACTCAGACAGTGAAATCATAGATGGGCGGGGCAATGTTAATGATTGACAGCTGAGCAGAAGGCTGCGTCTGTGCCGGAAAGTGAGGTTTGTTCAAACACAGAGGAGATTATTTTATTGAAATAACAAGCAGGAATGACGAGGCAGTGTTTGGTTTTTCTAACATTCCTGTTTTCAGTGACTTTCTTGGGCACCGGCCCTTGGAGGGGAGGGACTTTCCAGCAGCGTGCCGGCGGGATTGAGTGACTGCGTGCACGTGCTGGGACTCTCCTCCTTCAGGGGCACTGCCCCTGTACTAGCTGCCTTACGAAGGAAGGAAGACAGAAGAAGGAGAAAGAAGAAGGAGAAAGAAGGCAGAGGCAGGAGGTGGGAGCCTTTTTGGTCTGGCTCCTGCTTTTGGAGTTGCAGCCTAGGCCTCGCCACTGCTGGTCTTGGGGGCCCTGCCTCGGCTGTTGCTGCTTGGGTCCTGCCTCGCTGCTGCCTGCGACTTGCCTTGGGGCCCCTCGCAGGACCTCCACCGCTGCTGCTGTTATCTGAGGCCTGCCTCCGCCACCCCTGCCTGGGACTCGCCTTGGGGACCCTCCCCAACAGGTCTGCCCCCATCCACTGCAACCAAGGGAACTTCCCAGGACTTGCCAGAGGCCTGCCTCCACCGCTGCTGTGTGGGACTCGCCTTGGGCCCATCTCCACCACTACTGCCTGGGACTCGACTTTGGGGCCGCCTGGGACATGCCTCGGGGACTCTCCCCAACAGGTCTGCCCCCACCACTGCGACCGAAGGCTTACCTTGGACTCGCCCGAGATCCGCTTCCACCACTGCTGTTGCCTGAGACAGGCTCCGCTGTCGCTGCCTGGGACTTGCCTTGGGCCCCTCCCCACAGCCTCCACCACTGCTGCTACCAGGGGCCCACCTCCACCGCTGCCTGGGGCACAATAATACCCAGCGGCAGAATATGGCGAGCCCGAAGGTCGCCGGGCCGAGCCGCACCTACGCCGGGTTAGCCGCTGCTTTAGGCTCGGCTGTCACAACCCCGGTCTCAACTATAAGCCCCTTCAGGCACCTGACCAAACCCCTGGGGGTAAAGGCCTATCCCCACCCCAACATGACCATCGAGGCCTGCAGCAAGGCCATGGCTAGTGTGGTCGGCCCACTGGCCATCGTCGCTGCGGCCCGGATGTACGGGAAGGCCGTCTTTTTTCTGAAGACCGAGCAGGCGGTCCACCTGGCCGTGGAGAGGGGGTTCACTGTGGGCAGGACATATCTGCCCGTTGACCCTCTGGAGGTTACGGCCCAGAGGGTTGTGATCTCTAACGTCCCGCCCTTCATTGCCAGCGAGCTCCTTCTCCCCCACCTCACCACCCTGGGGGTAATCCGGTCGGGTGTCCAACCGCTTCTGCTCGGTCTGAAGGACCCTGCCCTCAGACACATCTACTCCTTCCGGACCCAGGTGTTTATTTGCCTGGCCCGGGAGGAGGTCACCGAGGGCAATTTTACCGTCCTCCACGAGGGTGTGGCCTACAGCGCCTTCTGGACGGTGGACGGCGTGCGGTGCCACGAGGTGGGGTACATAAGGAAAAACTGCCCCACCCAGAAGGCTGCCCAGCCCGTGCCAACGGCTGATGGTGGTGCCGCCGCACACACTCCCCCTCCCTCGAAGTCAACACCTCCAGCCCGGCACCGAAGCCAGAGGTTTTTCCGGGGGCCTTGGCCCTGGGGGGATGACCTTTTCCTGGGGGATGACCTTTTCCCCGAGGAGCCAGGCGTCCCGGTGTCGGGAGAGGAGCGGGGCCCCGAGCCTCTGCCGCCTGACGACCCGAACTCGGGGCGTTCCGGGAAGGGGTGCGCCGAGTAAGGTACCGCCGGTGACCCTGGGGGTGGTGTCGCCGGGGGTTTGAGGCCGGTTTGTGGCGCCGGACCAGCCCCCATCCTCTCGGTGGGGGAGGGGTCGGTGACCGAGGGTGACCTCCCGGAGGAGGGTTTGGGATCGGTGGCGGACGCTGGGGAGGACGCGGACTCCGTCTGCAGTGACATTTTTGAGTCCCAGGTGCCCCCCACCAATCTCCCCCTCATCCCCCTCGAGGAACTCCGGGAATTTGTCGAGGAAACTCGGGGTCGCCGGGATAGAGCCCAACTGGCGCTCGACCGCTGGAGCTCTTTTGAAAAAGTTTACTGGTCGGCCCACGCTGCCCGCCAGGCTCCTGGGCTCGACATTAATGAGCGAAAGCGAGTCAGGAACTTCCTGGGGGCACTCCTGGTGTGGGCGAGGGACTTCAGTGCCCCTCCCTCGTCCTCCCTGTAAATATGTAGATAGGTTTATTAATTGTACTGGTGGTGGTTGCACAAAGCTTCCGACATGGAGACGACTATAGCCAGCCTCAACATCAATGGCAGCAGGGAGTCACAGCACAGATTCCAGACCCTCTCGGTCCTTCGGGACGGGAGGTATGCGGTGTGCTTCCTGCAAGAAACCGACACTACCCCGGGAGACGAAGCCACCTGGCTCCTGGAGTGGCGAGGGGGGGTCTACATGAGTCACCTCACCCGCAGATCTGGCGGGGTGGCTATCCTGTTGGCCCCGCATTTTCAGCCGGAGATCTTGGGAGTCAGGGAGCCAGTGCCAGGCCGTTTGCTTCACCTGACTGTTCGGCTGGGGGGGCGTGGTGCTTCACTTGGTGAACGTCTACGCTCCCCTGGCCGGGCCGAGGCAAGCGAGCTTCTTCGAAGAGGTGTCCGCTCATCTCGCTTCCATTGACGAGAACCAGTGCGTCGACCTCGGGGTAGATTTTAACTGCGTCCTCGAGGGCAGGGACCACGGCGGTGCCCGCACTGGCTGGGCGTCGGGGAAGAGGTTGGGGGACTTGGTCAAGTCCTTCGACCTGGTGGACGTCTGGCGGAAATCTCCATCCCGACTCCATCGCCTTCACCTTCGTGAGGCCTGGGGTCGGAGCGTCCAGAATCGACCGCCTGTACGTTTCGCGGGCGTGCGCCTCCTGTTTTCCGAAGGCCTCCACGCGGCAGGTGTCGTGCACGGACCATCACCTGGTGTGGGCGGAACTCCTTCCGTTCAGCGCCAGGCTCGGCTCCGCGTACTGGCACTTTAACAACCTGCTGCTGGAGGACGAGCGGTTCCGGGACTCGTTTCGTCGTTTCTGGGCCGGCTGGAGAAGGAAGCAGGGAAGCTTCCCCTCCCTGAGGCTATGGTGGGACGTGGGCAAGGCTCACGTACGCGTCTTCTGTCAGGAGTACGCGAGGGGGTCGGCGAAGAGGCGGAAATCCAGGATCCGGGAGTTGGAGAGGGAGTTGCTCGACCTGGAGTCACGTCTCGGTCAGCCCGACGCGGACCCTGCCCTGCGCGGGGCGTACGAAGAGAAGAAGGCCGCGCTCCGGGACCTGCAGCTCGTCGGGGCTCGGGTCGCGTACGTGAGGTCGCGGATCCAGCTCCTCCAGGACCTGGACTGCGGCTCCCCCTTCTTCTACTCGCTGGAAAAAAGGTGTGGCACCCGTCAGCAGCTCCTTGTGCTGCTGGCCGACGACGGGTCCCTCGTCTCGGATCCGGAGGGCATCAGGGCCCACGTCCGCAACTATTACATGGCTCTGTTCTCTCCGGATCCGTCCAGCGAGGATGCTCGCAGAGTTCTGTGGGAGGACCTGCCGCAGCTCAGCCCGGAGGACGCCGGAAGGCTCGACGCTCCCGTCACTTTAGAGGAGTTGACCGGCGCTCTCGAGGGGCAAAACCCTGGGGCTGGACGGGCTGACTGTGTAGTTCTTCAGGGCGTTCTGGGACGTCCTGGGGAGCGACTACGCACAGGTCCTGGGGGAGTGTCTAAATGCCGGACAGCTGCCCCTTTCTTGGCGCAGGGCGGTCATTGTCCTGCTGCCAAAGACAGGGGACCTTCGTTCCCTAAAGAACTGGCGTCCGGTCTCCCTCCTCAGCACGGATTACAAAATCTTCGCCAGGGTGTTGTCTTCTCGCCTGGCCTCCGTGCTGGCCCACATGATTCACCCAGACCAGTCCTACACGGTCCCGGGCCGGAGGATACACGATAACGTCCACCTGGTCCGGGACCTGATCCATTTCTGTCGACGGGCTGGTCTGCCGAGCGCCTCCCTGTCTCTCGACCAGGAGAAGGCGTTCGACAGGGTCGAT